>NC_056739.1:1951834352-1951849352 GCF_019279795.1 Protopterus annectens
GAGTCAGTAGTTTTCCATCACAAAGGGTTGGATACAACATGACAAGTTTACTCTCGGCATACAAAAAAAAGTGGATATCTATTTTGTCTGCAGGAGGAGAGGAGATACAGGATCAGCTAAGAGCAGAACTAGAGAATCTTAATGATTTAAAGTGAAGTCATAACAGTATATCTAAAATCTCTTTTGTCATTTCAGGAAAGACATAGTAGCACATGGTAAGCCATCCCTTGAAAAACAATATTGTTTTAGTGTATCTTTGAGATTTCATTTTCAATAGATGTAAATTACACTTTGCAAGCCTAAGCAATCTGTGGATTTTGTAGTCTTTGTGAATTATAGAAATGAAAGGAAATACTAGCTCTCATCTGGAATTGAGATGAAGACTTCCATTGTACTGTGGTGGTATCTCTGCCACTGAACTAACATGGACCTGTGGACAGACAGGTTCTGAGTTTTCCCTTAAGAGCTTTTTCCTTTCAGCTAGGAAACCCTTAACATGGTGATTGAGGTCATATTACAAGTACAACACACACATGCATACAGATAAAGCATGCTTTACTTCAAGGTGACATTTGGAAATCCGAATTATCAACCAATAACTTCACCCAGAAGCCCACCATAAAACATGTGAATGGTGAATACCTTATCTCATGCCTTTGTCAAAGCCCATGCCTCCTGCAGATGGTAAACACACATTTAGATAGACGGGAGAGTAGAAAGGGAAAGAGCACCAACAAGTGGTTCTTGTTATAAATTAATGAGCAATTAGAAACTATAAACTCAAAGAAATAATAATCCTGCTGTTGCAAATGAACAACTGGAATGTAGCTGAACTATAGTAATAAAATGATATGTCAGTGAAGAAAGCATCCAAAGACAAGACATCTGTAAGTAAAATGGTGTACATTTTTTTCTGACTAAAGGATGATGTCTTGAGACTGTATCAGGATTACTTATAACATATCTCAAGCAAGTTGGATGGTTTCTCTGAAGTGACAGCTCCTGCATGAAACAAATACCAAATAATCATCACATTAAAGTTCATAGGTAAGTACTAGGCTATCTGCCCAGTGGCATTTATAAGCATAGCCAGAATGTGTTGGCTTTCGCCACCCCCTTAGATTAGTTCCCTGTGCCACTTCCAGCAGAGCCACTGCAGTGATCTCCGGGGTAAATTTTCTGTTTCCCATCCACCCGTCAAGGTTTCTCTTGAAGAGTGTTAGTTTAAAATTGATTATACAACTGATAGCAGACAGTCTAATGTTTGTTTATATATGGATTGTCTAACTGGGCAGAAGGCTAGAGAGATGATAAATCCAATTACAGAATGGTATTGATAGAACACAAAACAAATTCATTATATACACAAGAATAAATCAAAACATGTAAAAAATACAAAATCTTTGTTTTCTTTCGGCTTTTCCCAGCTAGGGGTCGCCACAACGGAACTCCGGTCCGCTAATGATTGGCAGTAGATTTTTTACGGGTGCTGAGGTGCCAGCTCGATGCCCAACCTTCAACGAAGGCACTCCCATTCTACACTTGTCTTTCAAATGTCACTCGACCACGGGGAGGACATGCAGACTCCACACAGAAGGCGCTCCAGCCGAGAATCAAATGGAAGAACATCTTGCTGTGAGGCAACAACACTACCGCTGCATCACAAACAGTGAAAATCAAGACCACCACTCTAAATCTACAGTAAGAAAAGCAGAATGCTAGAAGAAATCCGTGAAGCCCAGACAAAAACATTCTAGTAACTAAAGTATCCAATTTCAAAATATATGTGCCAAGAAACATGTAACATACCAAAAAAAATGTAAAAAGAAGAAGATAGCAATAACCCAACAAAGTTTAAGAAATGGGAGGAAAAAGAATGACAAAGTTGGTAAGGAACAGTAATAAGACAAGGGAAAGCACAATCAGACAGAGGGAGGGAATGAAAGGAAAGACAACTAGTATTTTTTCGCTGAGAAGACATGACTAGGTGAAAAGTAAGAAATACTTGTGCAGTGGTTTTGGGCAAAACTTTGAAGAGTGTTATACATGAACTGGCTTTCACCAATAGTTTAAAAAAGACTTTTTAAAAATGCCTTATTTTCTCCCCCTAGTTACTTATTTTCACATATTATTTTACCAGCAGAAAAAGTGTGATCTTGAAATTACCAGTAAATACATAAAAGTTTAAAGTCTAAAAATTTGATTTTATACTAAAACTACATTTCTTTTTTCAAAACACTTGTTTATTTTATTTTTTTTTTATTTTAGAGACAACAGAACTATTCCACTAACACTCTTTTTCAGTTATGACCTTCCTACAGTAAAGTAGGGAACCTACATATTACATCCCTTATGCATATGAACAAGCATGGGTGTTCTGTTTCTTGTACTGTTAAACACAGTAAAGTACTATCCTTACACCACAAAGGGTGCATTTTAACAATGTGTAAAAAATTTGCCTTAGCATAAATAACAATCAAGTTTCTATATAAAATAAACATGACTTTGGCATACCCTTGGATGGTATCTTAAAAAGAAAAATCTACATTCAACAACACACACCTTGAAAAAATATGAAAATTACTAACATGAACAGCCAATAATATATGAACACAACAGACCAAAGTTTCCTAGTACCCTTTTCAGTTTAAAGATTTGACACAGACACTTGCAAAGACCAATATTAATTAATCTGTAAATCAAAACATCAAGTAGAATTTTGTTTGTGAAGATTAACTGAAAGTCAAATAACTCTACACAAAGTGAAAATATGCTATTTAACACACTTTGTAAAGTGCCAGCAAGTATTCTAAACATCTTGTATCAGATTGTATTCAGTTTGCAAAGAATGTAGACAAAATATGTAGATGCAAATTAGTACCATGCATGCCCTCAGAAACAAAACTCCAAGCACCTCAATGGTTCATGCTAAATAAACTACATCTAATGCCATTTTACGCCATAAAATGTGTGCAATGAGAATAACATTCAATGAAAAAAAAAATCTCATGGAAAGTAGCAGAATACAAAGTTGGTGAGTGCCAAGTGAAAGACTAGTTCAATTTTAGTCAAGTCTACAACAGAGCCTGCTATGTAAAAATGGATAATTTATAGAATGGATAAAACACTACATGACACCCATAAGAATCAAGCACAGGAGATTAAAAAGATAGTAAAAATTACCTTTTCAGTCTCTCTACCAAAGGAACAATGGTAGGACATCTGTACGTCTCTCAAGTATAAAACAAAGTTCATACGGTTTAGGATCTTTGTAAAAGTATTTTATATCCCAAACTTCAGAGAATGTTTCCACAGGTAGACAGGAAATACTTGAGGTGTGAAAGAAAGAGGGGAGGCAAATGCGAATACGTTTTTGAGAGAGTAACTTTTTTCTATATGTTAACCTGGGTAGTGCACTGATCTCTATGAACCTTTATCAGGCTCAGCCCAGAAACATTGTCTGGTTAAGTGATTTTATCCAAGTCCCAAAGTTAGACAGTGGAGGCCAAGGAAAACAACCCCTGGACCACAGGAAACAGCTTAACAGTTTAACAGCTCCTTAATACTCTGTGCCATCTGCCAGATGAAATGATTTGGAACATTTTTAAAAAGTCCCTACAAAACACTGACACAACTGCAGGGGAATCACATAGCTTTAACCAAGGAAATGATTATTTTGAATTGGTCATAGTACCACGTCTTTTACCTGGACATAGTACTATGACTGCCTTAATATCTTTCATAGACACGGTCAACAAAACCCAAGACTCAGGAAAAATCATCTGTTCCATATTTCTTGACCTATCAAAAGCATTTGATATTGTCTCTCACCCCTTACTTCTAACTCAAATCTCAAATATTGGTTGTCCCCCACCAACTGGTTCTCAAGCTACCTATCAGACAGACAGCAGGATGTCAAATGGCAGAACTCCCTCTCTTCATAGGCAAGTACTAGGCTATCGGCCCTGGGGCCTATATAAGCCTATCCAAAAAGGTTCCCTGGCTTTCACCACCCAAAAAAAATAATTTTCCTGTGCCCCTGTCAAGCAGTGCCACAGAAGTGATCCCCAGGGTGAATTTTCTATTTGCCATCCAGTCCTCAAGATTTTTCTTAAAGAAGGCCAATGAGGAGCTTTGCTTGACATGAATGGGTAGTTTGTTCCAGAGTATGGGAAGTCTCTGGGACAGGAATCTATCCCTCCAGCATGTTCTGTTTATTGTGGTGGCAAGGTTTAGGTTCCTGGAGTGTGTGGTTTGGAGAGATTGGGATTTCTTTAAGTGTAGCATGTCCAACATCTCTGGGTTTGACATAGCTTTGACATAACTTCACAACTCTATTGGAGCTTCTGAAGGCTCTGTATTAGGTCCTCTCCTACTTAGCATCTTCATTAATAGTCTTCAGCCTTCATCTAATCAAGGATTTGTCATACAATATGCAGATGACTAATATTATTTGTTCTGCTGATTCTCTTTCACATTTAACAATTCACAAAACCAGCAACCAGCCCTTGCCTCCACAGAGACTTGGCTCAGTAACAATCATCTGACACTTCATCTACATAAAACCAAGCTAATTCTAGTTACCGCAAGAAAAAAAAAACTCCCCTAAACAAAGCCCAGTTCACCATAAAATCTCAAAGTAATACATTAACTGAAGTTGTTGCCTACACTAAATTACTGGGAGTAATAATAGATGAACATCTAAAATCTGACATGCACATACAACATAATATTAACAAAACACACCAGAAACTAGGCACTCTCTACAGCACAAGCACTTTTGTAACCAGTCCACTAAACAAACCTTGGCTAACACTTCTTTACTTCCCTCCCTCATCTACGGTGCCCCATAAAAGTCATTAACCTACAATCTGCTCACAAACTAAGCTTGAAGCATACTATAATAAAATTCCCAAGTTTGCTACAACCACCAAATATACTACCCATCACTGTACAGCACTGCTCTCCCTAAACTAGTCTGAACGTCCAAACTACCTCTCCTACTTCCAAATGACAACTGCACATAACATAATCTACAAACTTTACTCTGTTCTGCCCTTAATTCAATATTTAACAAATGCCTATCCAAAAGATCTCTTAGAAGTGAAAAATCAACAACTTTTGCAGGGGCACAAATCTAACCTTCCAGCTGGTCAATTTCTATACTCTTGTTCTTTTGCCAGAGCCTGGAATTCTACCCCTTTTACAATTAGAACTAATAAAAACCTGGCATCTTTCAAAACTTCTTTACAACAGTACCTCCCTTCATCCTGTAACTGAACTTGCACCAAACCTCTTCCCTTTAAATCCTGCCTACCTCTACATCATGTATATACTCTGACCTTTCACTCATCTACCGTAATATCTTTTATCTATCCCAAATTAATGGTAATCTTCAAAATGTCTTTGAGATAACTTCATAATTCTTATTGGCAGATGTTTTATGTTAGCCTTTTTTTATATTTACCTTAACATTTATCAATTATTTTTATAGCAATGTTAATTAGTTAATTATTTTTATGTTCACGTATTTATGGAGCTTGTACTGACTGTTAGAAACTTATCTACTGTCATGTTTGTTATGGAGCTATTATCATGGTAAGCAAACAAACAAACTGGGAGATATGGCCTTACTAAGTTGAATGCTACTACTGGAGGTGGGATCTTTAGAACAGGGGAGAGGCAAATTACGTGGAAATAAATGGAATTTATACAAACAATATGTGCAAAATAATGTTCATAAGGATGACTAAGATTTAAAGGAAGGCATAACTTGATCAATTTATGTAATGCAGAGATGAATTAAAATTGTTAAAGGAGAAAATGTATACTTTATGAAAATAATGTACATTTTATGGGTTGGTTTTCTAATACTTTACTAATACCCATACCACTTTCTAAAAATGTCGTGTTTACTATAGATGTTTAAAAAATTGTGGAAAGTAGTATAGCATTGAAATTGTTTGCGGAGATGAGACCTGAGACACTGCTATACCTGAAGTTCAAGTGAGCAGTGTCAATCTACTAATAAATGAAATTTTAAACAACACTACTCCAAGCAAAAATTAGCTATATATGATAGGCTCATTCAAGTTTAACTTTGGGAGAAAAGATGTACAAAATTACATCATAATTTAGTCTATATATACAAAACAATAAACTTATCAAGGGACTTTTAGGCAAAAAAGGCCTAACATAATAAACAAAGTGCTCAGCAGTACGTACCCAGACTAGATAACTGCTCTCTAGACCATCAAAAGGAAATCAAATTGCACATCATATCACATTCTTGTGCTGCACTTTTCACTGTACTTCTCCCAAAACATGAATATAGCCTCACATTTTTCAGTTTTCATACAATAATAAAAAAGGAACAGGCAGCTGTAAACATACAGATGCTTACTACTGGCTGATGAGAAGCACACACCACTGCAACCTCCTAAAGAGACTTAAATGGCTTCCATTTCCAAGCAGGGTCAACCCTGTCACCCTTTGCTTAAGAACTTTACTATTCAAAATAATAAAACTAAGTTATTACCCACCATTAAGAGTTAGGCTTCATTAAAAAAAATAAACAAATAAATTATATGCTCTCAAAATTAGTCAAGAGAATATCCTCAAGCTAGCCCAGCTTCATTTCAGAAAGCCTACAGAAGACAAAGGCCTTTTCAATAATAAGGCACACCATATGCTACATTACAGTACCACCTCGCAAATTAAGGAAAAGACAGCAAACCATGGAAACCTTTAAAAGACTGACAGAAAGAAGTCACATGCTTTTGTGATAGACAGTTGAGCAAGGAAACCCTATACACCAACATAATAGTACATTTCCTTCTGATATCTGCATATAAATTGAAATGTATATTTTTAATGTATTAATTGTATATTTCTGTATATTTTATGTTATATTGCACTTTTACTTTCTGACATGTAAAAAGTACAGAGTACCACACTGATACAGCCTCCATACCGTGTACTCAGTCTACAAGTACACTGTCAAAAGCAGGAAATAAAATAAGCTTAGTTTATATTATTTTATTTTACACTTGTTTACCAGGAAAGTCCAACTGAGCAAAAAGCCCTTTTTCAGTGGAGGCCCAGGGAGAAAAGCTCCACTGAAATGTATTTAAGAACACTTACCGCAATAATTATTAACCAACAATAGAAAAATAAGTAATGTTCAAGGAATAAAGAAAAATTACAAACAGTAATAAGGAAAATTACACACTGGAACAAAAATACAGCACAGCATGAAAAATCAATACAATATGCATTATTATATAATTCACAGACTGTTTTCACAGTAAAATGCATCATTGTTACTATCCTAAAAAAGACATGGTTCACCAAATAGTCCATTTTGGGAGTACTTCAGAGTACAGTAGTAATACCTGGGCTAAACGTAAGAGGGAGAGAGAAAATATAATGTACAGAAAGAAAGCGATGAGTGGATTAGAAGGTGCAGAGAGATTAAGTATTGATAGTTCATCCTTGAGTAGTGCAGGAGCATTGCCAGTTTGTTAGGTGTTCCCTAAGAAGTGGCGTTTTGAATATGTTGAGGAATGGAATTACATTTTTTGGGATATCTGGTTAGAAGAGAGAGAATCCCCAAAGCTATTCTTAGTCTTAATGACTTTTAGAAGGAGCCTGTCAGAAGATCTCAGTATTCTTGCGTTACTGTATTCCCGGATTAAGTTTTTGAGTGCAAGGCAGTTATTCGGTTTATGAACTATGGAGCAGGCAAAAGTTAGTTGGGTCAGGGACAATAGATTAGGTAGTTTGAGCCAGTTTAGTTCACGAAGGGCTTCTGAGATTGGAAAGGGAGTGAAAATAGTCAGCAGACCAGCCCAGTAAACAGACATCAGGGAAACAAATACATACTGCTTTGTAATTCACAAAAACATCTGCTGTTAACCACTCTAAGCACATCTACTACATACGTTTTCAAGCAACATTTCTAAATTACTCTCTTCCCGAACACAACTCTGCATACCCACACTCAGGGCAAAATGTTATGAAACAAAAAAGGCATCCTTTCCATACAGGAAAAGACAATACAAGGTACTAGGAATCCATAAACATTATGTATAGACCATACGCACACACAGGCCCTCTCAACTTGGATTTTTTTCTAATGAAATGTTTTACTAAAATTCTAAGTTTCTGTACCAGAGTCTCCAAATGGGTCTTCACAGAAACGTAAATACAAAACTTTGGAAATTCCCTTAAATATTGCAGTATCTCGTTAACTACAATGTCTTGATCAACTAAAAAAAAACTTGCAGAGCAAGACCCCCCCACACACACACCTTTTGTGAAACTACTGTACTTCTGATTCTATAGTCGACTTTAAAGTACATAATCCATATTCCTTTCAACTAAAAACATACCACTCTTTATTTAACAAAGTCGATATGACTGTTACAATTTTTTTTACCACCACCCCTGCAAGTCTGTTTAACTGATATATGCCCCAAAACTACCCAGTCAGCAGAATGAAAACAACAACCCCTGTGTTTACTTAAACAATCCGAAAAGTTTAATAAATCAGTATGAAATGCATCTTGTCAGTTAGTGATAGAATAGTTAGTGAATCAGCTCTAACATTCATTCGGACAAAATTTTCAGATGGAAGATCTGAACCCAACCCAGCCACAAGTGAAAGCAATAACAACACAGTGGAATTAATTGCATCTGTCACAAGATACAACTTGCAGCAGTCCCAAAAACCCTAGCTACATCATCCAAAGATCTAAGCAATTAAGAAGACTGTAGGGGGAAGGTGCTCATTGAACTGTAAAAAATAAAGTCGTGTTTTTCCCACAAACCATTTATTGTGTTTGTAAAGTACAAATCATCCAAAGAGACTTCAGCAAGAGCTAGTGTGTCCTACCAGAAAAAAAAAAAACACAGTCAGCATAACCCAGAAAAGATCATTTAGACAAGATTTTTGTGTGGCTCTACTAGCCTGTAGGATTTTCCAGAATTGCATCAACTCTTAGATAATGAGAGAGTTAAGATGGGGGATGATCCCCTTTCCAATAACACATAATCTTGAATAAGGTTTATGGAATGAAAAAATGGGACACTGCATTAAGGGTCAGTCAGCAGCAAAAAATCCTATTAGTTCTAGTTTACGGAAAAACATGACAACAGAAGCACCAGCTTGACATTTTGCTGTGCAAGTATCACCTATAATCACCCCACTCTGTTTCCTTGGAAGATGTCTGAGCATCAGCCATTAGGAAGGCGGAACTTTTACTTTATGTTGTCAGGGTCTCATAAAGGTAACCCAATGAAAGATTCATTTTATTCTTGGTGCACTGACATCTGCAGGAACAGAGGACCCACAAACTGTGTTAACTTGTTATTCTTTCACTGTTATTTTTTTGAGTGGCACTGCTTATGTGGAGATAGGCAAGTATTAAGCAGAATGTTTGTTTGCATGCTGTGGTTTCACTTCATTTTCATACTATGGATTCTCAGGAAAATATGATGAGGCTTTTAATTTCTTCTTCTTCTTATCATCATCATCCTTATCATCTCTTTAAAGGAAAGTGTCATAGTTATATTGTCTGCTATAATAATTGTGGTGATGTTTAGCAGTTGTAATCAAATAGATGTTTATGATGAATATTCACAAAAATATATAATTTCTGTAGTGCTAGTGTACCTGTAGAGTTTTAGGTTTGCTGTTGTATTTCAGAAACAATGACAAAAGCTTTGGGTAGTTGCCATTGAAGTATATTAAAAGTTGATCTGTAAATGGATTTTTTAAACATCAAAGGATTAAATATTCCACCACAATGACAAGCATCCCTAAAGAGCTTGCAAGGGAAAAGGACAAATATGGTGTTTCACCAAGAGACCATATTGGCTAGGTCCCAATCTTACATTATAGAATGGAGCTGCACAAAGCATATACTTAAAGAGAAGTACTTTTTTGACCAAAAGTATAATAGCTTATAAGAAGTTGCAAAGTAAATTGTTGCAGCATGGAAAATATATGGTGGATAGTTCACAAACTGAAACTCCATGTGACACATTTGCCTTAGGTAAAGTATATGCCCTAAGTGAAAATAACCTACTTTTTGTCTGCTGTTACAAGAGTTAATACACTACTCTTGGCTTATGAGAGCTTGTGTTGCTGGATGAGGATTACAGAGTACTGTTTGATTTCACGTTAGATCCCTTAATGTAACTACAATCTCCCTTTCCAGATTAGCTTTTGATTCACTGATAGTGATGTGATAGGTACAGATGTCACCGACAATTGTGTTCTCCTGATGGGCTACTCATTCATTAATCCAGTATGAAATATTATCCATGTGCCTAATTTAATACTGCAGAGCTGACACAACATCTGGACACTGATATTAACTGTGCTGGATATGTACAGTTTTGTGTGCTGCTGCCATTAAGGGCTGCCATGGTCATTAAGAGAAGGACTTGCATTGTTTTCATGTTGCTGCCTAACATAGCTACTGTTCTTTTGTTGGTGATTTTTTTTCCCTGCAGCATGCATTGCTACAATTTTTTATGAACTTTTATCTTTTCCTGTTAGGTTTGATGTTCCTCTGCATGTCTGAAAAATCTTCATTTTGACATTATATTTCTTTGCACAGTCAGTCTAGTGTATCATTAAGTACTCCACCCTTGTTCTCCATCTTCACCCTTTTCATTAGCAACATTCCATGTTTAATCAAAATCTTCACACAGATAATATATATATATATATATATATATATATATATATATATATATATATATATATATTCATATTTGAATCAGTGGCAAACTACCACTCCATCTAAAATAAATTTAGTCCAACATTATCTCTCTTGATCACCATCTCTAGTCCAGACAATACTAAACCCAGATAAAATCAAATGCATTCTTAGGCATCTCTGCCCACCTCAAAACTATACTTAACCTTACCCCAGACTCATATATTAACAACTCTACTGTTGAATCTGTAGACACTTTTTTATATCTCAGCATCATACTAGATCCCTTGTTATCTATGACCTTACGCATTGATCAGCTTAAAAGTAAAATTCACAAAGCAATTAATGTATGTCAACAAATCTCCTGATTCATCATAGAATAAACCTTAGGCAAAAGATCTTCCTAATTCAAGTAGAATAAAGGCTATACCTACTGACTTATTCTTATGAGAAGATCTCCAAATACTTTCCATCTATATATGGAGATTTCTTCATAGGTTCATAGGTTCATACTAGGCTATCTGCCCTAGGGCATTTATAAGCCTAGCCAGAGTGTGTTTGGCTTTCACCACCCATTTTAAATTAATTTTGCTATGCCTTTTTTTGAGGTAAGTATACTGTGCCTCTGTCTAACAGTGACACAGAAGTGATAGCCGGGGTAAACCTACGATCTCCCATCCACTGATCAAGATTCCTCTTGAAGAGAGTCAATGCGGGACTCTGCCTAACCTGGACTGGGATTTTATTCCAGAGTGAAGGGAGCCTCTGGGTTATGAATCTGTCCCTCCAGCATGTCCTATTTATTTCAGTGCTGAGGTTCAAGTCTCTCAAGCGCGTAGCTCGATGGGATTTGGATTTTCTGAGGTGCAGCATGTCCATTAATTCTGGGTTGGACATGGCTTTATACGTCAGGCACAGATCGCCTCTGAGCAGGCGGTATGCCACTGAGTAGAGCTGGAGTTTCTTTAACCGGGCAGCATATGGCATCTGTTTGAGCCCTTTGATCCTCTTGGTGAGGTATTTTGGGGTCTTTCCAGTTGCTGCAGGTGTCTGGTAAGGTACATCCCAAAAGGGGCATTGTACTCAATTATGGGCCTGATGAGGGATGAGTAAAGAGGCACGATGACCTCCCCTGATCTAGATGTGAATCCCTTCATGATTAGGTGGGCTATATAAAATGTTTTTCTAACCACTTTGGCCACGTGGTTGTCAAATGAGAGATTGCTATGAACTTGGGTCCCCAGGTCCCTAATGACTTCTTCTGTGCTTAATGGATTACCACCTATGTGGTAATTTGTGGGCACTTTGTTTTTGCCAAAGGGGATGACTATACACCTTTTGGCGTTTAGCTTGAGGCTATGGCTCTGGCACCAGTTGTCTGTTTCTGTTAGGCCCTTTTGGAGGATGCTTGTGTCGGCTGGAGAGTTGATTATGGCACCCAGTTTGCAGTCATCTGCGAACTTGGTCAGCCACAGTCCTTCCGTGTTGGCCTGTACCGCCGAGAAATATATACAGAACAAGAGAGGTCCCAGGACTGAGCCTTGTGGGACGCCACTTGTAACTGGTTTGGAGTCTGACATGGCTCCAGCAATTCTAACCATGTGGGTTCTGTCCTTGAGCCAGTTTGCAACCCATCTAGTGACATAAGGGTTTATATTTAAGCTGGTGAGCTTATCTATAATGCCCGAGTGGGGTATTGTATCGAAGGCTTTTGCGAGGTCCAGGTAGGCTGTGTGGACCACCTTCCCCTCGTCAATGGCCTTAGTGACTATTTCAAAGAAATCAACCAGGTTTAAGAGGCAGGATCTGCCCATAACAAAGGCAAACTGGGTAGGATCCAGTGTCTGTAGGTCCCCAATATCTTTATTTATGAGGTCCATGATGATCCTTTCCATAGCTTTGCAGACCAAGCTAGTCAGGCTTATGGGGCCATAGTTTCCAGGATCCGTTGAGGCACCACCTTTGTGGAGAGGGACCACTGTTGCTGTACACCACTCTTTGGGTACATATCCTGTAGTAAGGCTAAGATTGAACAGTAGTTTTATGTTTGGGTTTAGCTCTTCTTGGAGTTCATGTAGGGCCAGCCGGGACACCATCTGGTCCCATTGATGCTGTGTTTTTTGCTTTGGAGAGGGCGGCTCTTACCTGAGCATCTGAGATGTCAGGGGGGCAGCACTCTGTTGGGATAGATATTTGCCCTTTTGGTGGGGGGGGGGGGTAGAAGTTTGCACTGAACCTGTCAGCTAGGATGTTGGCAATGTCTGTGGGCTCGGTGTATTTTTTGTCATTTTGGACTAATTCTGAGCATATTTGGGAATTCCTACCCAGGTTCCTAACATAACTAAAGAAAGCCTTCCACATCCTAAGAACATTACTGCTCTATCATGTCCAGGGCAAAATGGTTCCCAAATAATGTCCCTCTCAACTTAAGAACTCCACTATTGCCTATCAGTGCTCCTGTTCCAACATTGACCTCATTCTGCACAGATTAGCCAGCTCCTTAAAGGACCACTATGGGCCAGTGATGAAAAAAAACGTTTTTTTTTTTTTATCTTGACATGAATTACTGCACTTCCCAAAGCTGCTTGCAACAGAATAAGTATTCATTCCTAATTTTATTTCTTTTTATTTATCCCTGTCTGCCCTCATGGGGACAGACATTCTGATGAGACTTTGTTTCCTTTGGAAGCTATATCTGTCCCAAAATGCAGTATGAGAGAGCTTAGAATGTGAGACAAAGTAGCCCTACTATATGTTGGCAAAATACAATTCCATTTGCATAGAACAGAACCCCCGAAAAAACTGTCAAGTTTGAGAGTCTGCAGATTGAGTGTCACTAGCTGGTCTGCACACAGTTTTACAAATGTTGTTCCTACAGATGTGCTACATATTCTCTGAAAGAAGCTTGCAGAAGTGCCAACAAATAACTGAGATAAAAAATACTTTTTACAAAGAGCAGTTTTGCAAGATTCAGTTGCTGACCAAGTTACTCCTCCTGTCTCCCCTCCTTCAGTGAGCCAGACTCTCACATTTCCAACTTGACTAGGTTCAGTTAATTAGTCAACTTTGTAAGACAATAGACATCAAATCTACCTGGTGTGCCACTAAAAGTGTTACTTAAGAAGTTTCTTTATTCCTGACTTTTGCCTAGCACTTAGGAATTATGTTAAAAAATAAAAATAAAAATAAAACCACACAAATATCAATCCAGAGTTTAGGTCAATATATCAATTTCTTAAAATGTGCACAATGATATATTTGATCTGGATTGCATTCTGGCTGCTATCTTGGCATATTAATTATGTTACAGCATAATCTAAACTATCTTCAGTAATGCCAAGCTTTACATAACAAAGAAATACTTGTTGGTTTCTTGTTAATACTGATCAACTAAGCCTCATATGACTTGCTGTTACTATTGCCTTATGGAGCTTGTCTTAGTTGTTTACTTGTAGCATTTCTGTCATCCCATCTGCAACAGATGCATGGAGAAAGCTTCCAAATCAGACCCTTGTCAACATATTAGTACTACTAATTTTGTAAGCACTCAAGATAAGATAACATGGCTTGGCAGTCCTTTTCTGAAAAAAAGTATTTAATTGCAAAAAATGTCATTATTTGCTCATGAAAATCCAACTCCTGTTTCAAAAATCAATATGGATTGTAGCAAGTTGGGGCAAAACTGTCAGCCAAAACAAGGGACACTTGTGAGGTATGCTGGTAAGCTACCCAGCACTCCTACCCTTAGTTTCCCCATTTCAACTATCCCGAATTAGTCATGCATTTACATACTTCATGATACACATATATTGAACTAGCACCAGAAGCTGTAGCAGAAACACCATACACCAAGCAGAGCACTCAGACAATGTACTCACAAATGCAGGGCAATCACTGCATATGTCTCAACCAAGCACTGACTAAATTGCTAGTGACCACACCGAGCACAGTTTTACTCTTGATCTTTCCATTTCACAATGCATCCCCAGAAATACACAGTCACCCACACAGCATACGAGTCACCCTTGAGGCTTTTCCCACATCTTTGGAAAACACTGTTGTAGTGTCCCCGTCAGCAGGGCTGCAAACAGGTGTCATTAAAATGTACTCCATAATCCAGTAACACCACATGCAGGACTGGATAACCAGGATGCAAGATCCAGTCCTTCACAAAAGAATTGAGCATGGTTAATGTGGGCAAATGTTCAATGTCACTAAATTTTTCTTCAGACCCAGTCTTATGTCATCTGCTACCCATCACCTTGTGAGC
>NC_056739.1:1951851852-1951864352 GCF_019279795.1 Protopterus annectens
AGCATTGTGTGTACCTTCATTCCAGTGTTTGAAAAGTGCCGGAATTTAGGGCAATATTTGCACAGCAGACCATGAAACACTTCCAAATTGCCTGTGTGGCAGAACTATGTTAAGTGTTTGAGGTCATTCACCAGTGTGGTGTTGGTGACAATCTTCACTAGTGCCATATGTGGTGTAGCTCTGATTTCCAACCACTGTTTACTTTCTCGATCTGGCAATGGAATATTATGCTCACAGGCATGGAATTGCTCTCCCCATTCCCAGTTATGTATGTCTGTTATGTGATAGATGAGAGACTTCCACTTTTCAAACAGTAGCTGTGCATCACCATCACAGGTTTAAGAACATTACCACAAATGGTTCAAAATACTGTGGCACCATGGCATTAGCTGCTCCATGTCCTTTTTTTGGCCACTGATGCCATGTTCTTTATAATGCTTTTTGAAATATGCCACAGATCAAACTGATGGTCAGTCTCAGGGAACTGTGCCCTCATAACACTTCCAATACCTTGATGCCTGTCTGCTGCTAATACACTTATGTTGATGTTAAGTTTCATTTTGTTCCGCATATAGTTTAGGAATGCTTTATTTTCCAAAGCTACTGAAGAAGTTTCATCACCAATTTACTCTACAGAGAAATCTAGGAGTCCATATCAATCAAACTGTAACAGCAGTACTTTCCTGAATATCTAGGATTGTCACATTGGCCATGCCCTGATAATCTTACTGCTTTCCCTTGAATTTCTTGCAGTAGATGCTGCTTATGTGTATTCCAACTGCAATGAACAACTGGAAACAGGTATTCACACTGTATGTCATAAAAGGTGGTTTGTCCAATAAACTCTAGACCCACATGTGCACAAAACTTTGCTATGTGTGCATAAGTGCTTCCACTAAATAGTACAGATGCTGTGTTTAGAAGATTTCCTACAGGCATTTCACCCATCGCTGGTTGGCTTTGCCAGGTTACATTTTCATATCCATTCAGACACATTTGTTTGGCTGCAAACATCGAGCCAACATAATGTTTTTCATAGTCATCACACACTGGTACTTTGTAGTGAGGACATATCATTCTTCTCAGCAGCTCATTCAGTCTTCAAACACTACACATTTTCATTGTAACACCATCTTCTGCTCCCTATTTTTATACTCAACAGTCTCATCAAGGTCCAGTGTCAGTATGGTGGTAGATGGCTCACACCAGTCAGGGTCATCTTCATGGCTGTCATTAATATGATCAGATATTCTTTGTCCACCACTTGCCAGATAATTGTTTATGGTTTCTACATTTTTTAACAGGGGTGGAACAAGCCACCACAAATTAATCCAGATCTGAATCCACTAAGACAGAATCTAACATGTCCACATCTGGCATTTGCTCATTCAAATTTAACAGGTCCACCTGCGTTGCTTGCTCCTTTGCTGTTATGTCAATATTGCTTCTTATCTCAGGTTTCCGGTTACTCCTTTTTATATATGTATGGTCCATCAGAACTTGGGTTGCCTAAACAGCAGTTTCTGTGAACCGTGTGATCATACCCTTCCATATTGAGGCTATAGTTTCTACATCATGTACAGAAGGACTTGTGTTGGAAATCTGTGTAGCCACACTGGTCATTGTATATGACAGCTTAGTTTGACTACTGAGACTACGAGATCACTTCTGGCATCTCTGTTGGACATTCACCACAGTGCTGTCAGTCACTGTAACTTCCATTTCTTTATGCAAGGTGTTTCTTGGTCCACTGCCCAACCTCAGTGAAGACACATGCTGTGCAGCATTATCTCTTTCCGATTCTCTATCCAAAACATCCATGCTCATGATCACTACCTCTTCAGACAATACAGATGCATTATCCTAGGACAAAAGAGAAAGAATGTAAATTGCTTATATATCTGGACAGCAAACTGAACTCTGAAACATTACTGTGGTGTAATGCAGCTATCACACAAATTCTTACACTGATGTCCACTATGATGTCTTCATCACTGCCCGTCTGTGGTCTTTGCAGCACCACATTTCTTTCTTCTTGCTGCTTCTGTAGAAAAACATAAAAGTTTATATTGCTGATGTCAGAATTATGAACATCACCACAAAACAAACACTGTACACTTATCTTGTGTGTGCTGGACTATTATCAGTCATTTAATCAGTTCTATTATTTTTTTATTTTAAAACCATCCAAATAATAACCATCATATTACACCTGATTTAGTTCCACACTTGCACCCTACAAGTTCAACTCCATGGATGCATGGACTTCGATTGTCCAACCAGTAGCTACATTAACATTTAATTTTTCGATCCTGTACTCTTATACATTTTAATCATCTTTTCTGTGCTTTCAAAGTTAATATTTGTAAAAATGGTCTCGCACGTTTGTGGAGGCTATCTACAAAGTGCAAACACTGAACAATGTTCCATCCATTCCTGTCACAGCTATTGTGGTGTGCAATTATTCCACCACAAGTACATTGTATCAGATTGCTATCAATATCTACACAGACCTTGCATACTTTCTTCCACATATCTCCCAACAGCCCACAAGGGCAACAGTCACATCTTGACATCACATTATACAATATGCAGTGCCGAACTTATCAAGGAATATACACATGCACCTGCACTCTAGGGTACCTAAAAATATGCGCCTATATATAAACACTTTTCCCAGCTGCACAACCTACATTGCATTACTTACATCAAAGTGGGATTGCTGAGCAATAGTAGTCTAGATTTGGTTAATGCTCATTTCTGGTGACATCTGGTCAGGTCTTGCATATAGTGAACTTAGCAAGTCACCCAGCATCTGCTCAGATAAAAAAGTGCATCATTACAGATATAATCATTACTTTCTTAATGCAGTCATTCAGGCACATTGCTCATGCAAAAACTGTGTTACAGTTCAGCAAAGCAATGTGTCAAGTCTCAGACTAAAAAGCATAAGCGTTACACGACATAATGCACAAATACATTATGGCCATTTTGTAAACACAATCCGTATTTGCATTTGCAAACTCCTCCTCTTCTGGGGTGGCAAGAATGGCCTAGCCTACTTCAGTACAACCAGCTTATAATTGCCCATAAAGTTCTCAACCACTTTGATAATACACCTGCACTTAAACATATCATCATCCCTTATAGCAACCTGAGGTCACTTCGCCCTTCTAATAAACTACTGGTTCAAACATCCCAAATCAACAACTCTGCTGGGGACTCTCTGTTTGCTAACTCTGTTGGCAAATCTGGAACTCTCTTCCTGCTGATCTTACTCTTGAACCCTCTCTTACTCAGTTAAATAAAAAGCCTCAAGCTATACTTTAAAACTCACTGGCTATGTCCTTGTTCAAAACCCGACTAGATCCTCCTTTTTAGTCTGTAATCATGTTACATTGCCTAGTCAATTTGTCAACACTGTTTTAAAAATGTATGATTATATTACCCGTTTGCTCAACTGGAGCTTGTAAACTGTGTGCAACTTGTAATCATTTTGTGATTTTTACTGTATATTCTACCTTGAAGCTTTTCTCTCTGGGCCTCTGCTGAAAATGGACATGTATCCAGTCGGACTATCCCGGTCAACAAATGTAAAATAAAAATAAATAAAATAAATAAATGTAAATGACTGTGCTTGATTTTTGAGAGAGACGATGGAAGAATAGGTTTGGCTACAAAGTAATGGGTTTGCAGTTATGACACAGGTAGCCTTGATCCCCCCCCCATAGGTGTCCTATTTGTGCTGGCTGATGACTTGTCATACATCTTACTTCAAAGGAAATAAAGAGCATTATCAGAGTAGGTCATGTGGAAGAAAAGAAATGTGTTTGTCTCAGGTTCTGATATGAAATGCAAATACATCAGCTATCCACCTGGGAAATGTGTGGATATGTACATCAACATGGAGATCCCCTCCATCATCAAAAAGTGTTTAAGACTAGGAATAAAATTAAAACAGGCTCTCTTGCTAGCTCTCTTATCTGTGTGGTTAAAAATCCTTGAGGTTTGTATGATATGTTTAGTTCGAATCCATCCCAAATGTTGATGATGTACTCGATATTTGGTCTGATCAGTTCTGACTATAAGGGAATGATTACTCTCTAGACCTTGATGATTCCCCTTGGATAACTAGTGTTGCTAAATAAAATAGGTTTGCTCTCAACTGCTGTCATGTGACAGTCTAAAGGCAGGGACTAGATTTGTGTTTTGTAGTATGTGAGCTGATTCATTCTGAATGTTTTAGGTAGAATAGTTTTAATTTTGAATGTATGCTTAATGACAACATATGTAGTGTTTCATTTAAGGTTTTGATTATGTACTGTTATATATGTTATAGTGTCAGTTTTTTTAGTGTCAATGTTCAGGGATAAAGTATGTATATTCATTGTTTTATATTGTGTTATTTGGCGGCAGGTAGAAAATGAAGTTGTTTCCCTTTAAATGGTTAAGTGAAGGGCTCGCCGTTGACTGTTGCAGTATTTAAAGAGTGCAACTGTAGCATTTGAATTTTTAAGGTCTGAGGAAGCAGTACGTGAAAGTGCTAGCCTGCTGGATTTATGTGAATAAAAGATCTTTGCTTTTATACACTCTTTGAGTATTCTGGATAATTCAAGTGAGCCTGGTCGCCTCATACGTGGTGCTGTTGTTGGACTTACAATTTTCTTCATTTTCCATGGTGAGGCGTTAACTCTGTTGGGAGTACTTTGTTGTTGTTTGATTTATATACTTAAGCAATTGTATAGACTCCGCAGTGCTTGACAGAATTAAAACTCGATCCTTCCAAAAAACAACAAGCCACCCTCACTGATTTCATTTATAAACAGATTATATAGCACAAGGAAAAAATGATGTCTAAGAGCAAGAGGCAACTGGCTCAGCAGAGGAAGAATTCCCTCCACAGCTTAAACAAGCAAATCTCAAATCTTGTAAAGTCCTGTAAAGCTGATTACAAAGGAAAAATAGCATCTCTAGCTAAGGATAATCATAAAGTATTCTCTTACTATGTCTGAAATCTAATATGGAATGACCAGCTATGTGCCGAGCTGGTAGTAGATGATACCACTCATGCTATAATGGAAGTCACTTGCCAACCTATCTGTCAGATATGGTGCAAATTCACCCCACTCCGTCCCCATCAGCCATACCTCAAAGCATACCTGACACCAATCCTCCGCCTAGTATCTCTAGAGAGCAGGTCATATCAGCAATCTCCAAGGCCAAAAACACAGCCTCAGTGGGACCATATAACATCCCAGGTTGCTTATTAAGTAATCTGAAACAGAACCTAGTGGACACATGAGGCATTCTCTTTAACCACAGCCTAAGAACTGGCTGTGTTCCAGCAAATTGGAGGACAGCATACAGTAATCCCCTTGCATAAAAGGGGGGCCAACAACTGACCCTGGGAACTATAGACCCAAAAGTATAACCAGCTTCATCTGCATGGCCATGGAAAGAATCATCATGGACATTATCAACACATATATAGGTGACTTTCAAACTCTAGACCCAACACAGTTTGGCTTTGTTAAGGGTAGACCATGCTTATTAAACCTAGTAGACTGCTTTGAAAGTCACCAAATCCCTGGATGAAGGTAAGAGAGTGCATACTGCCTATCATGACCTAGCCAAGGCTTTTGACACATTGCCCCACTCAGGTGTCATTGAGAAACTCTCCCAGCTGGGGATTAAGGCTTACAACACTAGATGGGTAGCCAATTGGCTCACCAATAGAAAGCATACTGTTAAAGTTGGTAACTCCACTTCTACCAGTAGACATGTCACCAGTTGTGTACCACAAGAATCTGTGCTTGGCCCTTTACTGTTTGGAATCAAATTCTCTTACACCCAGGCTAAAGTAGACAGCCTTTGCCTTACCAAGTTTGGTGATGATTGGAAATTGGGTACAATGACTGAGTCCCCCAATGATGTTAACATATTACAGGTGGGGCAAACATAGACAAATGACTAGTGTCAAAGTCATGGTCTAAAACTAAATTCAAAAAAGTACATTATTATTCCATTTGGCAAAGTGGAATTCCATGCTAATTACAATATTGACAGCACCTACCCTAATTTCAAACTCAATGGTGCGAGATCTGGGAAAACAGGCAGATAGCAATCTGAACTTGGGCCACCAAGTTTCCACAGTGGTAAGAAAAGCCTTCTATGTTGCGCATCTCATAATTAAGGGCATAGCATCCAAGCCTAAAAATGTTATAAATTCACTGTAATCGACCCTCATCAGACTATTAATAGAGTACAGTGCTCCATTCTGCATGTACCTCACCAGACATCTGCAGCAGCTGGAGAGACCACAGAGATTTCTTGCCAAGAAAATACAGGGCTGCCAAACCATGACTTACATGGACAGACTGACAGCCCTGTCCCTGTGCTCTGTATCATTTAGGCTGCTAAGAGGAGACTTGTGCCTGGCCTACAGGGCAGTCCCTGACCCTGCCCTGATGGATATGCTGTACATCCGCAAGTCAAATGGCACAAGACTCACTTGCTCTAGGGATCTTAACCTAGCCTGTAACATTAACAGAACATGCTGGAGAGACAGATATAGCTCCCAGAGAGCACTGCTACTCTGCAATAAACTTCCAATTCATGTGAAGCAGAGCTCATCACTGACCCTATTCCAGTCCAACCTGGACAAATGGATGGGAGACAGCAAGTTTACCCTGGGGTGGTACCCATCTCCTTCATGGACAGGGATAGTCGGTGTTTATCAAAGACTCGCTCTGCAAATTACATGCATATAACCAAAGACAATTGAGACAACTTGGGATTAACATGGCTAGGATTGTTAGGGCTCCAGGGCCACTAGCCTAGTAATCAACTATGAACCTATAAATGTCAATCCCTATGTTACCCGGTGGATTGAAAAATGGATCACAGTTCAGAAACCAGGAAATTAAGGTGGGCTGCTCCATATCCTCCCAAAGACCTGTCACCAGCAGTGCAGCTGTCAAATTGTGGAATTAAAGGAAAACAAATGCAAATAATGTTTACTAGTATCCTTAAGTAAGCATAACATGCCTGGCAACTATTATATTGATGACACTGCCATGAAAATCAAAACACTAATTAGTTATCTCCAAACCTATGCATGCGGTGAACTGCCCTTTGATCACCATGTATTCATTTCTGTAATCAAGTATTTTTCAATGCATTGCTTATTAGTAAGTGCATGGCATTCAGATTAATGAGGTGTGATCATGCAACTATATTTGTGACTTATTAGACCAGTCATTGAGTAAAATGTCCTATGGCATACTGTTCAAACATTTTTCACAGTTTGAAAGCTTTTTCTCAATAAGACAATCAGTTATATGAACTATAAACCATTGAAGTACACTTATTGCCTCAACACATCCTGTCTACACAGACCTGCTCTATGTCTCCAAGTCCAATGCTGTCAATAAACATACGCTCATAAATAGAAAATTTAGGAGTAAAAGAGATATGTGTATCACAGAGAAATACACTTCCACTGAGTCCTATTCATCTCCGCATAAAATAAAGTAGTAATATTACTAAATTCAATCATAATCAGGATAAATGGATCAAAAAGTGCACATTCATGCAATGAATAGCACCCTTGTCCCCATAGAAAGGGGTAACATGTACATGTTTTGCCTAGTCTGAATTATAAAAAGGGTCATTCACAAGGGATAAAATCACTTCATAGGAATTCTTGTCTAGTCTTCTAAAGATCCATCAGGGTCAACAGCCTACTTAGAAGCTAGGAAATTATAAAATCTGAAAGGTATACGGTCATCAAACAGTAGTACATTCAACATGCCACAAAAAAAAGGAACACATCAAATGCATAAGTTATATAGCTCTTGACCTTTTGCCTCAACACGCATTTTATGAAACTCTACAATCTGCCATTACTGAGTGAGTGCAGTAATGATCTGCAAAGGCAGGTGCAAATTATCTTACAAAATCAGGGATTTTCATTAAATGAAATAAAAAAATTGATAATTCTGCAAACAAAACTGAAAGCAGAAGTCCAACAGATAAAAACAAGTAATGAAGCAAATGCACAGGAGAAGGAATAAAATGAAACGTGCAGTAGGGAAGCAGACCTCAGCAGTGGAAGAGAAGAGGACAGTGCATGAAATAAATCTACAATATCAGGATATACAATGTTCTTTCCACTTAAACTACAAAAACACTTGATGAAATCACTCAATAAATCCTGTTTATGACATTTACTACATCCATGTTCATCAGCTACTGATGTCTTCTTCCCAGGTGCTGAATCAGACAACTTCAATACACTAAAAAAGATAAGTACAAGTGGTTCTGCTTCAAGGAGTAGTTATTGAAATTTTAACTTATAAATCACAACCTAAATAAATAAAACACCCTACTGTCTGCAGAAAAACATGAAGTACTCATATAAAACATACAACCTAACTCTAAAAAATCTGCCAAAAAGAAGTGATACTTTTGTGAAATTTAATTGAAATGCACTAAAAGCATTTAATAGGTCAATAACTTGTGGTTAAGTAAATATATTTCAGTAAAGCACTAAAGCTCTGGAATTAATGGGTGACCAGAAACATAGGTGATTAACCACAACAACATCAATCAACCGTAATTCCTACACATAAGGATTCAGCTTGCATTTTATGCAGTACTAATGTCTAGTTAATACTCCATACGTACACTAAATAATTATGTACGTGAAACCAAATATTTTAAACAGCTATAAGAATACAAGGTTGTTAATGCACTAAATTAGCATAATTTATTTTATAACTAGAGGAATCAACAAAGTGCCATTTTGATATGGTGGTTAATTTAACATCTTTGCAGTCAATGGCGACTGACAAGAATCAAACACAGGACTATAGCAAGAAGTCTGAATACAGCTCACTGCACTAATAAAGACAAAAAAAATCTATAGTGAACTGCAGCTAGTTTCAACACAATGTGCTCCTCATGAAACAGTAATTTTGAATCAGAGCATGAATGTAAAATAATAGCATAGCAGCATTATAGAATAAAATGAAAAACAGTGTAATTTCTGTACCTAACATAGGACAAGGTAAACTGGCAGAACATTTAAACAAACTCTCAAGAAGTACCAACAAAGCCTTATTTAGGAATCTTCCCTGTAAACAAATATACAAGCAAAGACAACATATTAGCATCCTACTTCTCTGTAAAAAAAAAAAAAAAAAAAAAATCTATTCGGAACATAACATGGTCAATCATTTTCAGCTTAAATGTGTAGCTATTTGATAGAAATGCCATGCTTTAACAAGGAAATATGTATAATCTGTAACTTTATGTTGCTTAAGTCTGAATTACAACTGAAAACTATTGAAAATGTAGCATGCTGAATTATATCAAGATTAATCGTTCAGATATTAAAATGATTGTGTCATTCCTTGGGAAGCAATTAACTATAACATTTGAACAACATTTGAGATGAGGCAGATTACTTTTGTATTCCAGCTCAGACTTTAAATAGCAAACTCTTGTGTTGTAATGTAAGGGAGCTGGCAACATTATGAGTAATCTGAAGCTTTGACAATGGAAGAAAACAAATATAGGTGAATGATAATATTGTTTTCTAAAGTGCAGCAAAATGATCCCTTAATTTTGAATAGAATGCAATGAAGTACAAGCAAGACATCCAGGAGAAATAGAAAGAAATCTCTGCATTTTTAGATTACTTTATAGTGCAAAAGCAGCTTATGGCAAAATATATAAACCCATTGAAATTGCACCAATAACGGAAAAAAATGAAAAACGTTTCATTCTTCGTAGCAAATATAACAATAGCACCCTCAAATCAAAGTGTTTCAAGGATCCATTCTGGGTCTCTTACTGTTCTCACTACTTCCTAAAATCTTTCCCCCACTACGCTCTTTTAATATTTCACATGGATGACATAGTTCTGCTTCTAACTAAATCCATCTCTCCATCCATGAGAAGTACTGCAAAAAGACAAATTCAGTTCAAAACTATTTTGATTAATACGTCCAAAGCATCAGGCCTCTACTTTGGCACAACTCAACCTCACCTCTCTCTATCCTCTAAAACATTGCTCAGACCAAATTCTAGAGATACTTAGGTTTTCTGCTTGACTCACATCTGTCCCCAGTAACACTTTGATACTGTGTGTAGTGGTCAGCACGGAGTCTCTTAGTTATTACCCAACTTACCTTTACATCTACAAGAGTTCTTGCTACAGATGCCCTCCTTCATAAATTTGAGTATTCCCTGCTACTTCCGGGTATTAACCCAGGTTATAGCACCTATATGCTTCAGGCTAGTGTGAACAAAAATCTTACTTTCTCTCTCTTTTCTGTAAATCAAAGTACCACTGTCCACCCCTAAAGAAAGCTCACTGGCTTCTACGTGCACCTCATGAAATCTTTCAGTGACTGTACATCACATTTAGACTTTTCTTACAATGAGTACTGTCTACTCTTAGCTAACCAAGTAACAGTAAAAAAAAAAAACTAGGCCTTCAAGTCCTCAGACATCAAAGCCTAATCTGTCAGAGAGCCAAGTTCTGATTATCTATAGGAGAAAAGAGTTTTTTCAAAGTGACCCCAGCCAACTGGAACCTACTACAGTCAGTCAGGACTGACAGGATCTACATTCCTTTCTTTTCTGCATTACACTACTGAGTGACACCGAGCACAGTGACTCAGTAGTTCTGATTTGTGCCTCACAGGTCCAGAGTTTACAGTTCAGTCCTGACTTCTGGTCACTGTCTATGTACAACTTGCATGTTATCCCCAAATTTGTGTGTATTTTCATAAGATTCTGTCCATCTCTATAAGACATACTAACTGGCTTCTTTAAAGTGTCCATTCATAATAGTTACCCTTACTTTTGTGGCCCAGATCATGTCTGAAAAGGATCTGAGGCAAGTTCACATACACAAAAGAAAAAAATAAATAACATTTAAAAGCTCTGATTATCTCTCATACATTATTTGCAATCTGTAAAATACTGTAGGCAAATATACTGCTCCTTTCTAAATAAAATATTTCATCTCAATGTCGCTTGTAATTCTTCTGTCTGTATCTTGAATATAACATTGTAAATATTAATTTACGTTCATGCAGCATGATCCAGAAACAGATGAACAGCTTCAGAGAATTTAGTGCAATAATTTTCAGCAATAATGGCAGCTTTTACACTTCGATGGCTAGTCTCTGCAAAGTCCATAGCAATGATTTCATCCATTAGTGAAACAAAACCGTGAAGTAACAGTTAACTGAAAAAGAAGTTCCTTCTTCTAGTCATGGCTGTTTTTATGCTCATAGGAAGGCAGTGTGAAGGGCGCAATTGAACGGAAATGCTTCTGGGGGTGTGCATAATTATAGAGTGGATGTTTTCAGGGAGAAAACAGAAGAGGAGGGAGTGTTCATTGGAATTATACGGAAATATGCGGTCTGAATGTTGGGGACTTGTCGGAGGATTAATCAAGCACGAGAGTAAGTTTTTTTTTAAATATGACTTGCAGTACAGATAGTTGTTCATTCGAAATCACGGCAAAAGAGAAAAATAGCTTAGTTTTGGGTTAATTACATTTCTGAGATGTGGGATCATTTGATAGGGGAGGAAAATGTATTTTGGAGACAAAACAAATTACTGTGTCCCATAGTTGTCCTTTAACAGTCACTAAATATGCTTTATCAAACTTTGGGCCCAAGCTCTGAGACAGCCTACTCTCAATTATCAGATCTAGCTTCATGACCAAGGAATTTCAACAGAAACTGCTGTCACACCTTACCTCTAGAACTACATGCAGGTATTATCAGCACACCCTTTAACTTAAATGAATGGCCCACCCACTATCAATTCCAACATTCATTCCATTGTGATTACTCTTTAAATGCCAGTTAAACATATCTGCACAATTATGCAAACATATTCTGTAAATATTGTATAAATGACAATAATATTTTGAATGCTTGCCAAGCAATCATTTACATTCCTTTCATTCCATTTGTTTACTACAATAGTACAACTGAGCAGGGTCAATTTTCTACAGAACCTTCTACAGAAGGGAGAAAAGCTCCAAAATAAAAGTAGAATATGTATACAATTACCTATACTGCATGGCACAGATTATTTAATAAAATGCTCACAGAAAAATTGCAATGAAATCAGAGTAAGACAATGCAATCTACACATGCAGAAAATACCAAAGACACAGAATAGGTTATAAATGCATACATAAAGTTACACTGAACTCAATGTAAGGCGGTGTTGCTTCTATACACAGGAAATTACAATATCGTGGATATAGTATTTACTTTAATTGACAGAGTTTTAAGAAATGGTGAGGTAACAAGTAATAAAGAAGTACAGCAGGAGTAGAGCCATTTGGGATGTAGACGTGATTATGATGTGATTTTAAGTGGTAGATACATTTGTTGTATATTAAATTCAATTCTTTGGTCAGCTATTATAAAGTTCCAGAGTTTGGCAACCTGTACTGAGCACAG
>NC_056739.1:1951869352-1951879352 GCF_019279795.1 Protopterus annectens
ATGAAATTTTTTTCTCTCACCCTCCCACCCTATTGCTGTTGTGTTCTTAAAGTTTGTAAAACTGGTCTAACAGCTTTTGTGTTATCTGATTGTCTCAAGGCTTGGCTTTTGTCTTACTGGTATAAAAATATTACCTTTTTCTAAAATCTGCATATCATTTCTAGAATCTCCTTGTGTTCTGACTGAGAGTGCTTCTCAATCTGGAAATATAGAGCTGATAAGTATATTGTTTGGCACTTTAACTGTTCAGACTTTTGCACTGTCTTTATTTTTGCTTGACTGAATTATTTACATATTTGCTTGCAAAATTTTATTTTCTGATCTGTGCTGTAACTTTCTTCACCCAACCTCCTACCCTATTGCTGTTGTATTTTTAAAGTTGGTGGCTTTTGCAGTTGCTGCCTCTACTGTAAATTTGACCTGGGACACTCCTCCCAGTCCCATCTCTTTAGCTCATTCTACCTAACGCAGAGATCATTTGGGAAGGCCAAACCTCTTAGTCCCTTAACCTTGAATGATCTTCTGTTCCTGCTCTCTCCCTTTTTACTTTATAAAAAAAGACACTTTATTCAGCTGCTTATATTTTTCTAATTTGTGTTTCTTCCTACTACTGTTACTTCATCTTGCTTTGCTTTTTCCTTCTATTTGCTGCCTGTTCTCTAAAGTGTTCAACTGCATCATTCTTAAGTGTTATTCTAAGCTCTTAGTTTTGGTTTAAGCACTTGGGCTTTAGGCTTACCCCTTAGCTCTCCCTGGCATTTCTCCCTCAGATTCTGACAAATATGGATGGACAGTTTCCTACAGTTTCTCCTGCCAGTCTGGTTGATATGGGGATCCTGAGACAGTGTAGCAACTGCCTCATGTACATGGACAACCATCTACTACTACCGCCTAGGAACACAATTTATGAGAGATGCAATTACATTAGGAACCTAGATCCCAAGCTCTCTCCTCCTCAAGCCAGTATATCTGACACCAAAATGGTTGTCAACACAATCACTACACCTCAAACACCACCCACACCTACACAACACCCACCTACATACACGGAGGTCCTCTACATAAACATACCCAAACAAAGGAGACCTCTGAGGCAAAACACACATGACCCCCATGCCCTCCACACCACATACTATGCATAGTTCACACACCTGTGCTTCACAGCTGCTAAGGCCTCACCATAAACCCAACATATTAGTCATAAGAGACTCCATTGTGAGACACACAGAAGTGCCTCTCACTAGGATGGATAAAGAGAAAGTCACGGTTAGTTGCTGTCTAGTGCCAGAATCTGCCATATCACATACGCACTCAAGTCTCTCAACAATAGGTACTATTATGACTCTGTCATAATCTATGTTGGCATGAATGACTTAAGACATACCTCTCTGGACTATATGAAGAGAGACATGATTGAGCTCACTGATTATGTGTCCCAGGCAGGTATGCTCCTAGCCTTAAGCAGCATTCTACCATCAACCAGAATGATGCCTCAATACAAACAGAAAATGATTGACTTTAACAATTGGCTTAGTTTCTGGTGTCATTCCAGGGGGATCCAGCATGGGAAGATATCATCGACAGACCACAATGCTTTGCCAGAGATGGCCTGCATCTGTCTCACCTGGGCTTCAGGCTTCTGACAAAGGCTCTTACCTCCCCTATAGTGCCTTTTTTAGGAAAAGTGATGAGGTTAAAACTAACAACATAAAAATGTCAACAAAACACAAATTAAAGGTCATGCTGCTAAATGCTAGGAGTCTAAACTTGAAACTGCACTCAATGCAAGCATTCCTAACCCTGGAAAATGCTGACATCTGTGCAGTCGCAGAAACCTGGTTCAAAGCTGCAGAGAGCACCCCAGCCTTACCTGGTTACTCATCCTATCATACATTCAGACCCCAAACTCTGGGCAGTAAAGCCAAAGGAGGTGGAGTTGCAATATACATTAAAGACATAGAAATTTCCAGGCTGGTCAAACAGTATGCCACACAGGAGACACTCCAGGTGCAGTTAACCATTGACAAGACCCCTATTCAAATCACAGCTAGGTACCGGCCCCCAAATCTGACTCAAGATGCCCAATCTGCCTATTTGAACCTGTTTGGATCTATCAAGATTCAACCCTTTACCTTGATCCTGGGTGACTTTAACTTCCCAAACACATATTGGAAGAACTATTCATGCCAGAACACAAATACCCAGAGATTCCTCGATTTTGTCAATGCAAATGCCTTGGAATAGCTAGTCAATACCCCCACAAGAGGTGATGATATATTGGACTTGGTATTAACCAACATGATTAACCACTGCAGCATCCCTATAGTACCATCCTCTCTGGTAAGGTCCGATCACAAAGTGGTCACTTTTGAAGTCACCATCTCCCCAACCCTCTCTCTAGCTAGGATCAGACATAAAAGCTTCTCCAAAGTTGATTTCAGCCTCCTGAGGGATGGTATATACAGCTTCATAACCTCCTTCCCCTCTGTAGGAACTGGCACTAATATCCAAACTACACCAAAGCACTATATGAGCATTTATATAGATGCATGTAATCAAGAATAACCGACAGGATTAAAGCATCCTCCGCAAGGAAGAGTAAACCTGTCTGGTGGACATCTGCAATAAATAAACTCTATAACAAAAGGAAAAAAAATTGCTGTCCAAGACCAAGAAGGAGCAGGTGCCCAATTGGAAGCAATGTGTCCTTAGCCTGAACAAGCAAATAAGAGCACTAGTGAAATCATCCAAAGCAAATTTCAAGTCCAAATTGGCCACATCTACTAGAGACAATCATAAGGCCTTCTTCGCATATATCTGCAACCTCAAAGGAAGCACCCATATATATATATATATATATATATATATATATATATATATATATATATATATATGTATGCCGTAAATATACCAAACTTGCTGGCTGACAGATTCAGTGCAAACTTTACCCCACTGTCCCCCCATCATTAAATCAGGACATCCCCAGTACCTGCCCCTTTCCCCTTATATCTAGGGAACAAGTCATCACTGCTCTCTGAAAGGCAAAAAATACAGCCTCCATGGGACCCAATAACATCCCAGGCTGCATCCTACATGAACTCAGGCAGGATCTTGCAGCACCATTAGGCACCCTGTTCAACCAAAGCCTGAGTACTGGCTTCATCCCAACTGAGTGGAGGGCAGCCACTGTCATCCCTTTACACAAAGGTGGAGCATCCACCGATCCAGGAAATTATAGATGCATTAGCCTAACTAGCCGGATCTGCAAGGCCATGGAATGGATTATCATGGACCTCATTAAGAAGGACATTGGCAACCTCCAAACACTTGATCCCACACAGTTTGGCTTCATCAAGGGGAAGTCATGTCTGTTAAATTTTGTCGAGTTCTTTGAGACAGTCACCAAAACCATGGATGAGGGGAAGATGGTGCACACCACCTACCTTGACCTGGCCCAAGCCTTTGACACTATTCCCCACTCAGGCATAATAGATCAACTCTCTCAACTATGCATCAATCCAGATGTTACCAGATGGGTAGCAAACTGGCTTACTGATAGAATCCACGTAGTCAAAATAGGGGCGTACCCCAGAGTTCAGTCTTTGGGCCTCTGTTATTTGGGATATACTTTTCTGAGCTCAAGCTGGGTGCTGTCATCAATTCTCCTAGTGATGTTGACATCCTCCAAGAGGGTCTCACTCAGACAAATGACTGGTGCCAGAAACATGGTCTCAAGCTGAATACCAAAAAATGCATCATCATCCCCTTTGGGGAGAGTGATGTCCCCACAAATTATCACATTAATAACAATGTCCTAAACACGCAATCAGTCATGAGGGATTTCAGCACCCAAGTTGATAGCAACCTGACTTTTGACCACCATGTTGCTTCCATTGTACAGAAAGCCTTCTACATGGCCCACCTCATAAGTAAGGGTATCTCATCCAGGAACAAGGAGGTTATAACATCCCTGTATTATTCCCTTATAAGGCCCATTATTGAGTACAACATTCCTTTCAGCATATACCTCGCAAAGCACATGCAGCAGCTGGAAAGACCACAGAGGTTCATCACCAGGTGAATCCAGGGCCTCAAACATCTACCATACACAGATAGGCTAAAAGCCCTATCCCTCTTCTCAGTTTCATACAGACTCCTCAGAGGTGACCTCTGTCTGGTATACAAGGCGATCATGGACCCTACCTTGATGGGACTGCTGCATATCCACAAGTCAAGCTTCACTCAAGTAACCCACATGCTTGGCCTCAACCTGGTCTGTGCCATCAATAAGACTTGTTGGCAGGACAGATTTATGTACCAGAGACTCCCCTATGTATGGAATAGACTCCCTCTCCAGATCAAGCAGAGTACCTCTTTACCCTTTTTTAAGCGAAATCTGGATAACTGGATGGGAAACAGAAAATATTCCCCTGGGATTCCACCTGTGTCCCTGCTGGTCAGGGGCATTGGGTGCTGATATGTCTGAACATGGGCTAAACTCTTTGTAAGGCTTATAAGGGCCTCAGGGCCAATATCCTAGTAACCTCCTATGATCCTATGATCAAAGTCACCACCATTGTGCCTTAATGACTACTGCCCTGTAGCCTTAACCTCCATTGCGATGAAACACTTTGAGAAGCTGGTCAAAAATGCTGTAACATCTAAGCTATCTGCAGATCTTGATCCACTGCAGTCTTGATCCACTGCAGTTTACTTACTGAGCAAACTGGTCCACTGTGGATGCCATAGCACTGGCACTTCACGTATTACTGGACCATCTAGAAATTAAAAACAGCTATGTGATGTTACTATTCATTGACTTCAGCTCTGGTTTTAATATAATCATCCCTATACAACTGGTAAGGAAGCTGCTTCAACTAGGCATCAGCACACCACTTTGTAATTGAATTCTGGACTTTCTCATGGACAGACCTCAAAAAGTGTGCATAAGAAATAACTCCTCGGATAGCATCACTTTGAATACTGGAGTTCCTCAAGGCTGTGTACTGCGTCTCTTGCTATTTACCCTGCTAACACATGACTGCACAACGAGGTACAACACTAACAACATCATCAAGTTTGCTGATGATACATTAGTGGTTGGTCTCATCAGCAACGATAATGAGACAGTGTACAGGGTTGAGGTGGAACACCTGATTACCTGGTGTGACAGTAACAACTTAGTGCTAAACATGAACAAGACAAAGGAAATAATTGTGGACTACAGGAAAAATGGAAAGAAACAGCCTCCTCTCACCATCAATGGAGAAACAGTAGAAAGAGTGAGTAGCACAAAGTTTATAGGGGTGCATATTGATGAGGACTTGTCCTGCTCTACCAATACAAATGCTATTGTCAGGAAGGCACATCAGAGGCTACACTTTTTGAGAAGGTTGAGGAGAGCAAACATACCATCAACAGTTCTCACAACCTTCTATAGGGTACAATAGAAAGCAACCTGACAAACAACCTCACAGTTTGGTAGAGATGCTGCTCTATCTCTGAGGGCAAGGCTCTAGAGAGAGTAGTGAAGGCAGCCGAGAGTATCATCAAGACTACCCTACCAGCCAGCCATGACCTACACTTGTCCAGATGCCCAGTCATGGCCAAAGGAATAATTAAGGACTGCCCCCACCCTGCTCACAGACTGTTTGTGCAACTATCATCTGGGAAGCTCTTCTGTAGCATAAAATGCAGAACTATGAGATTGAGAAACAGCTTCTTTCCACAGGCCATCAGACCGTTGAACTCTTGCAACAACCATGCTCCATGCCTTCCATCTGGGTCATTACTTCAATGTGGAGGACTGTCTCAAATTATGCAATAACTTGACTACCTGTCTCAATCCAATATTAGTGCAATACTCAGTAAGTTGAGAAATTCACTGGTCATCAGGGACAGTAGTAACCCCAAAGAAATGTCTCATTATAGTGCAGTATCTAATGCTAGTCTGTAACTCAGTCACAGTGCAATACTCATGAATGTTGCATTCTAGGCAATATTCAGTGTGAGTCTTTAATGCAATGTCTTATCTCAGAACTGTGCAATACTCCAGCAAACAAAGAGATCACTGTATAACAAATGTTAAAGTGAGTTTAATTTATGTACAATATTAGGATTATCTAGCTAGAACATTACGTCATAGAGTAAGTGATTATTTATGCATTAATGTCTTGTCCTATTAAGTCTATGTGACATCTGCACATTTGATTCCGGAGATACGGAATTTCATTCAGTTTTGCACTTGTGTAATTCTGAATGACAATAAAGTTTACTTTGACTTGACTTTTACTTATAAAGGGAACATGTTTACTGTTGCTCATTCTGTCGGTTTTCATTGTTAGAGTGCTTTATTCATCAAATGGTTGTCAGTGTTTTTGCTGTAAAATTTTTAATAAACGTTTTAAATTAAATCCAAATCTTTGTGATCATTGTAAAAGTAAATAGAAATGGAATGCACATTGACAAGTGTTTTATGGTAATTTTGGAGAGACGGCCAAATAATGGGATGGCTGCCTAAAGGGTGGTCAATTACTCTTCCTAGGGCCTCATTTGACCTTAAACTACATATGAGTATTTTGATTCATACTTGTAACCAATCGTTTTGCTTTTCTATCTTTTAAACCAGGTAAAGCAGAAGCCCAGGAGCACTGTCTGGTTAGGTGACTTGCTCAAAGACATACAGTAAGCAAGTGGAGGTAGAATCAAACTGTGAACCCTTGAATAGAGGAAGCAGCTCACTAACAGCTTGGAGTCTCAAGCCTCTGCACTATTTGCCAGATCTTGAATCACTTCTTCATTTTCTGATGCATCACTGAGAGAAATTTACTAAGGTTTATAGTCGGTCAGTAGTGCCAGTTATTAGAGTTTCATAGTTTTTGTTGTTCAATGTTCAGAAAATGCTCATTGATGCAAAACCAGCTGCTCTATTATCTTTTTAAGTGAATTATTATGGTAATATTTAAAAATCATTCCTGATTTTGTCCCCCCTCCATTCTTTTTGGAATTGTCCAGAATTATTCACCAAATAAGTTGTGAGGTATGGCACTACCCCAAAACATTCAGTTCAAAATGATTTCTGTTGGTGTTATTGCAGCAAACCAGAAATAGAGTACTAACTCATTTACACCTATGTGATGTGAAATGTCACACCTCTAGCAGCCTACACACATCTTACATTCCAGAGCATTTTTTTTGCAGAATAAATTTAAAAAGCATAAGATAGATAAATGAAAATATGTTTGAACAGTAAAAGCTATTAAAACTACACAAATAGCAATGTTATCATTAAGAAGTGTTCTTTACAGTGATAATAGTAATTGCCTTCATAGTATTTCATAAATACTGTAATACATTATTATGCAGGTTTTCCTTGGAGGGGGCCATAAAGCTAATATCATGTGCTTGTTTATGATTGCCACTGTATCTCAGTTATTTCATTATATCTTTGCACTCAGACTATTTTAATGTATCAGAATCATTAAGTTTTTAATATAGTTCATTACTCTTTCTTTTTTGGATATATCTATGAGACCATTCACATTTAAATATAATATGGAAAACATTGTCATTCTGATATTTATGATAAGAAGTTATTATTGCCATGTGTTGTACATATCAGCTTTTTTAAGTGCCTAGTTTCAGCTTTTGTGTTACATACATGCACTAATGTTTGGCAGGTTGAGCTTTTATACATATGTTTCTTGTCATATCCATTTGAATCTATGTCACATCTTATAAGACTTTTTATTTTAATGAAAACCCTCAGACTACACACCCAGAGCACCCCTGAACACCCCAGAACCTATTAATTTAATAGTAATACACAAAAGTATATACATCTTCAAATAATGAAGTTTTAACCTCTTAATAGGAACAATTGTCCGAGATTGACAGCTACACTCAGAGGGTTGAATTAACCTGTAATGAAGGTTATCCATACTTAGATGCATGGTACACCCCGTGCTTCTACTTCCACTAAGTGCTGTCTGTTTTATCTTAATTCTCTGCCAGATGTAGAAAGCAACCTGAATGCTTTCAGAAAACATTGTCAGCTAGCCATTGAAAGAAAGAAGTATTTACTTTTTACTTCCTCCTTATCTGATTGTCTTCATAGAAACATGAGAACCAGATACACAGCTGCCTTCCACTACAAGCTTTTCATATTGCACTGTGAACATTTATTTGCTAGAGGAAAATGTTTCATTATATTAGTGCTCTTTTATTTATTTGCTTCCACTTAAAACTTATTAGATCAAGCCAAGGGCCTTAAACCATTCATTTCCTATGCAAAAGTAAAAAAAAAAGAATATCAGCTTTTCTTATATTATTTGCTTTTGTGCTGACTTTCTTATCTTTTTACATTGCAGTGCCTACATTTCTTAAAACTAAACAAAACGAAAGAAAGAAGAAATAGGGACATGCATTTATTTCAGCATCCCTATTACACACAAAAATAACTGAAAAAGCTTTACTTTATAGCATGCAGTATATGTCATGCATTATAAAATATTTTTAAGAATAACATTTTATTTTCCTTACAGTTAAATCTTTCCTTCTTCTTCCCTTTTCCTAAATGTTCTTCCAGGGCGTATGCTTTGGAGTCCCCTACAAGTTTAACATAGTCAAAAAAGTGCAATATTTCCAAGTTTTCTTGTTCCATCATATCTTGCAAATATAATTAATCCCCGGGATTCATGAAGCTGGGCACAAGGACAGCGTTAGCCTTGTGCCGACTGTGTGGTGTAGAGATGGCGCAGCAGTACCACATGCATATTAATGAAGGCACACTGCTGCAATGGCCATGTGCATAGGAAATGTGCGCGAGTGCAGGGGTTGTGTCCAAGTGCTGCACGGAGGCGTGAACATGTCGGCTGCATATACGCAACCTAAAATGCTGACTAGTACAGACTGCCTCTAAGAGGAATCACTCCTGTCAGTGTCCGTGGATACTGAAATGTATGCAAAGCATACAAGACAGTTTTGCGAACACCAAAATAAAAAGTAAACACAAAGGCACGTAGCTGAATAATGAGTCCCCGTCCCTTGAACAAATGACATTTAAAACCCCATGCCCGTATTCCATTGTAGTGTCAATAGTTATACCAAGTGGAAGCTAAACGCATCATGTTAGCGTGCCGCCAATTGCTAAGCCTAGCCCAATGGTTAGGGTTACCACCTGTCCCACATTGTGAGGGACAGTCCCCCTCTAGGCAGTTGTGTCCATACCAAAACCATTATAAATGTCAAATGTCCTGCAATTGTAGGACATAATTATGTCTCATATTTTATGTAATAGTCCCATACAATACTTATTTCGATATGTAAAATACCTAAATGTTACAAGAAAGAGAATAAGCAAGTAAACGAAACAGAATAAGCAACTAAACTGCTACAACAATAAGCTTACATTTAGGCATAAAACTAAAGTACTATCCTTTGTCCTGACCATGGGTATGTGTTGGCCTGTAAAATCTGATGTGTGTCCCGAAAATGTCCCATCTTGGTCATATGAAAAGGTGGCAACCCTACCAATGGTTAGAGCATTCGCCCAATATCTGCCCAATTGTGGTCCAAGTCGTCCTTGTCAGGACGGCCCAAAGATGAATGGGTATTGCCCAGGTCTACCTACCATGTCATGAAAGATATGTATTTGCGTGTACCTATGTGCGTGATGTACAGCATGTGGAAGATCAAAAATGCTTGGGTAGTCCTCACAACCATATTGGTACCAGAGATATGTAGTGTACACAATGTGTTCTGTTGACTGTGCCATGGGCCATTAACCAGAGAAGGGATGGATGGTGTCTGTGGAATATGGGGGTGGGGGGTGATGGGTAATGTAATAATTTGCCAAGGGGAGACTGGGTTGGATGCACAATAGGTGAACTGGAGGTGTACAAGGGAGCAGTGGGTGAATCAGAAAGAAAACCAAAGAACAAACATTCACATCGCAATACAACCTGACAGGCCATACTGTAGAACACAATCCCACAAACAT
>NC_056739.1:1951884352-1951939352 GCF_019279795.1 Protopterus annectens
TAATGCAATAAAACAATGGTTCATTATGATGGTTATAAAAGGAGAACATTTGGTATGTAACAGGATGTATGTTTTTGGTTCTGACGAAGATATTCGAAAACGCAGTTTTGGAGTACAGCGTTAGAATGGTGTGTTATTAAAGTCGTTTTATTTAACTTCGTTGTTTCAAGTCTTGGACCCTTATTTGGCTTCTCTAGAGCGGAACTTGGTTGGTTACTAGTTGTGTTTTTTTCGCTCTTCATCTCTTTTGTGGTTCAAAGATAATAGAATAATAGGTTTGGAGTTACCACCTGTCCACCTTTGCGAGGGACACTCCCCTTTGGGCAGTTGTGTCCTGCAAAATAAATGTAATTATGGCAAATGTCCTGTGATTTAGGGCAAAAATGTCCTATATTGTCTGTAGTTGTTGCATAAAACAATTATTTTGTATCTGAAACACTTAAATGTTATAAGAAACAGTACAAGCAACTATAATGCTACAAGAATAACCTTTTATTTAGGCAAAACAGTGAAATACTCTCCTTTCTACTGGCTGTGGGTATGTGGTGCCCTGCAAAATCTGACTTCTCTAAATACAGGTCCTATAGGGTTGCCACCTTTCCAAATGGCCAAAGTGGGACATGTTCTGTAGAAATGTCAGAATTTCATAGGTTCATACTAGGCTATCTGCCCTGGGGCAATTATAAGCCTAGCCCGATTCTGTATGGCTTACACCACCCCTTGATTTGAGTATACTGTGCCTTTTTTAAGGTTTAGTTTACTGTGCCTCTGTCTAATAGTGACACAGGAGTAATCCCTGGGACAAACCTACAATCCACCATCCACTTATCGAGATTCTTCTTGAAGAGATTCAGTGAGGTGCTCTGCCTCACATGAACTGGAATTCTATTCCAGAGCGAAGGGAGCCTCTGGGTTATGAACCTGTCCCTCCAGCAAGTTCTATTTATTTCTGTGCTGAGGTTCAAGTCCCTCGAGCATGTGGCTCTAAGGGATTTAGATTTACTGAGGTGGAGCATGTCCATTAATTCTGGATTTGACATAGCTTTGTATGTCAGGCATAGATCGCCTCGAAGTAGGCGGTATGCAACTGAGTAGAGCTGGAGTTTTTTAACCGAGCAGCATATGGCATCTGTTTGAGACCCTTGATCCTCTTGGTGAGATACTTTTGGGGTCTTTCTAATTGCTGCAGGTGTCGGGTAAGGTACATCCCAAAAGGGGCATTGTATTCTATGATGGGCCTGATGAGGGATGAATAAAGAGGCACGACTACCTCTCTTGATCTAGATGTGAAACCCTTCGTGATGAGGTGGGCTATGTAGAAGGTCTTTCTAACCACTTTGGCAATGTGGTTTTCAAAGGAGAGATTGCTATCAACTTGGGTCCCCAGGTCCCTAATAACTTTCTCTGTACTTAATGGGTTTCCGCCTATGTGGTAATTTGTGGGCACATTGCTTTTGCCAAAGGGTATAACTGTACATTTTTTGGCATTTAGCTTTAAACCATGGTGCTGGCACCAGTTATCTGTCTCTGTGAGACCTTTTTGAAGGATGTTTGTGTCAGCTGGAGAGTTTATTATGGCACCCAGTTTGCAGTCGTCTGCGAACTTGGTGAGCCATAGTCCTCCCACATTTGCCTGTACCGCAGAAAAGTATATACTGAACAAGAGTGGTCCCAGGACAGAACCCTGTGGGATGCCACTTGTGACCTGTTTCGAGTCTGACATGGCTCCAGCAACTCTGACTCTGTGGTTCTGTCTTTGAGCCAGTTTGCGACCCATCTTGTGACATAGGGGGTTTATATTTAAGCTGGATAGCTTATCTATGATGCCCGAGTGGGGTATTGTGTCAAATGCCTTTGCAAGGTCCAGATAGGCTGTGTGGACTACCTTCCCTTCATCCATGGCTTTGGTGACTGTTTCAAAGAAGTCAACCAGGTTCAAAAGGCAGGATCTGCCCTTGACAAAGCCGAACTGGGTATGATCTAGTGTCTGTAGGCCCCCAATGTCTTTGTTTATGAGCTCCATGATGATCCTCTCCATAGCCTTGCAGACTAAGCTAGTCAGGCTTATGGGGCGATAGTTTCCAGGGTCCGTAGAGGTGCCACCTTTGTGGAGTGGGACCACTGTTGCTGTACGCCATTCTGTGGGCACATATCCGGTAGTGAGGCTGAGATTGTATAGCTGTTTTATTTGAGGGATTAGTTCCTCTTGTAGTTCATGTAGGACGCAACCTGGGACACCATCTGGTCCCATGGAAGCAGTGTTTTTTGCTTTGGAGAGGGCAGCCTTCACCTGAGCATCTGAGATGTTTGGGAGGCAGCCCTCTGCCGGGATAGATACTTGCTCTTTTGGGGGGTGGGGTGGAGAAGTTTGCACTGAACCTGTCTGCCAGGATATTGGTGATGTCTGTGGCTTCAGTGTATTTTTTGTCATTTAGAATCAACTCAGAACAAGTCTGGGAGTTGCATCCCAGGTTTCTAACATAACTGAACAAAGCCTTATGATTGTCTTTGGTGTCCTGTGCAATTTTTCTCTCGAAGCTGGCCTTGGAGGATTTTATGAGGGATCGTAATTTTTTGCTAGTACTGATCAGAGATGCCTTCCTTATTAGGGATTTTGCTCTATAATGTAGTAGCTTCCTCCTTCTGTTGTACAGTTTATTTATGGCAGGGGTCCACCAGACTGGATGCCTGCCTTTGGATGATTGGATCTTGGTTTTGTTTGGGATAGCATGATCCATGCATTCCTGGAGATGTCCGCAGAATGCATTTATATAGGATTCTGCAGTTTGGGCCATAGTTTCCACTGGCCCTGGGGCCTTGAAGGATTCCACTTTGGTTTTGAGAAGTGAGAAGTTCGCTTTTGAGAAGTTTTTCACTGTGGTTTTCTGGGCTGGGGGTGGGGTCGGGATGTGGACATCCAGTGAAATTAATTTATGGTCTGATCTTACCAATGAGGGATATACTTCTGGTGTGGAGCATAGAGTCCCCATGTTGGTAATGATCAGGTATAGTATGTTGTCCCCTCTTGTGGGAGTAGTGACTAGTTGTTCCATAGCATTTGAGTTTATAATTTCCAGGAATCTTTGGGTTAAGGTGCTGGGGCTTGAGTAGTGCTCCCAGTCAATGTTTGGGTAGTTGAAGTCGCCCAATATAATGGTGTTCGGAGAGATCTTCATGTTCTCCAATGTTTTCAGGAAAGCCGAGTGGGATTCCTGACTTTGAGAGGGTGGTCTGTAGGATGCTATAAACTGAAAAGCAGTCTTGCCCACTGTTAGTTGCACATGGATGGTCTCCGATACCGTGCAATGCCACTAACCTGGAGGTGTGGATATCCTTGATAAATATGGAAACTCGCCCTCCTTTTGTGGTTCGGTCCAGGTTTTGGGGACGAAAAGCATGATATGAGGTATAGCCTGGTAGTGCTGGGGTGCTCTCTGGAGCCTTGAACCAGGTTTCTGTCACTGCACAGATATCGATGTTCTCCATACTGAGGAAAGCTTCGAGTGCATGCATCTTGAGGTTAAGACTTCTGGCGTTTAGCAGCATTACCCTTAGTTTCTTGTTCCTTGTGCTGTCTATGGGGGTGGGTTTGACTTTTGAGCCTTGCCTAAAAAGGCACTATGGGGGTGGCAAGAGCCTTTGCCAATATCCGAAAGCCCAGTGGTGACAGGTGCAAGCCGTCCCTAGCGAAGCAACGTGGCTTGTCGAGTATGTCATCCCAGGCTGACAGACACTGGATCCCCTTTGAATGACACCAAAATTTTAGCCAATTGTTAAAATCGATCATTTTGTTTTTGTACTGTGGCATCATTCTAGGTGAGGGTAAGATGCTGCTCAAGGTCAGGGTCATACCAGCCTGGGCTACATGATCAGAGAGCTCCTCTATGTCTCTTTTCATGTAGTCCAGGGAGGTATGTCTCAGGTCATTCACACCAGCATGTACAATGACTGAGTCATATTTGTATTTGCTTTGGAGTGACCTGAGTGCTTGCATTATGTGGCAGATTCTAGCACCCGACAGGCAGCTCACCGTGACCTTCTCTTTATTCAACCTGGTGAGCGGGACGTCAGTGTGTCTGACAATAGAGTCACCTATAACAAGAGTATCAGGTGTGTTATTCAGCCTTAAGGGCTGTGGCTGCTTGGCACACTGACTTTGTGGGTTATGTGTTGTGTGTGTTTTGTTTTGAGGTAGCGTTTGCTTTGATGTCTGCTTTGGAGGTCTCTGTTTCTTAGGTAGATTTTTATTTAGAGCCTCCGAGTATGTTTTTGTGTATTTATGTGTTTGGTTCGCTGATGTGGTGGGACTATGTGATACTGGAATTGTGTTGTGTGAGGTTACCTTCTCCTCCTGACTGGTTACACCAGTTTTGAGATGAGAGAGCTCAGCCTCCAGTTTGGCTAAATAGTTGCATCTCTCACATATATTTGAACCTGTTTGGAGGAGGAGAGGGTTGTCCATGTACATGAGACAGTTGTAACATTGCCTCAAAATTCCCAGATTCACCAGCTGGACTGGAGAGGAAACCATTGACTGACCTTTGGACATGCTAGAGTAATAGGAAACTGAATTTAAGATGGACCAATAGAGGACAGGGTAATCGTAGAGAGTATAAGAGTAAGTAGTGCTTATGGTTTAATAGTGCTAACTTGTAGGATTACTGAATTGGACCAGTGAAGGGCCTTAGAATGAGAATATGGTGTTTAAATTGAGAGATAGAGCAGTTCTAAGGGAAAAAGTGAAGAGCAGACTTTGTGAAGCCAGGAATAGTTTAAACCCAATTAGGCGGCGCTGCCGCTGTTGCGCTATGCACAAAACGCAAAACCGCGCAAAAGAGGGTTTTAAGAGAGGAAGATGAAGGAGTTTTGGAATTGACCCAAAATGGCCAATAAAACTACAGTTTCAAGTCAGTAACCACTCCCACAGGGGCAGGCAGGCTGCTCAATGTTTTTCACTGCCACTGATCAACAGAGAGACTTCCCTTTAGCCCAAGCAAAAAATGGCTTCACAGAAACTTACAAACAGTTCAAGAACAGAAAATCTTTAACTGAACTTTTTTAAAGTTTCCAGGACAAAACATACCTACAGTCGTGCATAGTACAGAATTATACTTATTTGCACAAATAAAAGCTTATTCTAGTAACATTTGAATTGCTTATGCTACTTCACATAACATATAGAAGTTTCATATATAAAATAACTGTTTTATGCAACTATTAAAGAAACGTAGAATATAATAGTGTCTTGTAATCAGGACATTTGCTATGTCTTGATTATTTTCGCAGGACACAACTGCCTAAAGAGGGACTGTCCCTTGCAAAGTGGGACAGGTGTTAACCCTAATGTCCCACCTTGGCCAATTGAAAAGGTGGCAAACCTATAATAGGTATGCGGTAGCATGACTCGGCAGACGGATGTGGCTCCCAAAACACAACTACTTGACTGTATTGAAGAGTCTTGGTTCCCATGTATCAGCCAGATGGGAGCAGATTGTCTGAGAAACACACAAATAATATGATTAATTCACTGGACAGGCCACTGATTCCGTATAGTCGAATGCCATGCTGTCGCCTAATGGGCAGCCATTCCCGATACTGTAGTCAGGAGTGGCCTTAGGTCAACTGGTTCCCTAGGCAAAAGGGCACCACGGCACCCCCCCACCACACCACCCAGTGCCCCCATCCTGGTATACCTACACCAAATAAATACTGGAAAAGTGCCCCTACTAAAGCGGTGCCCTAGGCGGCCACCTAGTTGGCCTATGCCTAAGGCCGGCTATGACTGTAGTCATGTAGTTTGATGTAATAGGCTTCACAAGGTGGGAGCAGATTGTATGAGGAACACACAAATAATATGATTGGTTCACTGGACAGGCCGCTGATTCCGTACAGTCAAACGCCATGCCATTGCCTAATGGGCAGCCATTCCCGATACTGTAGTCATGTAGTCCGATGTAATAGGCATCACAAGGTAATATTGTGGTTCTTGCTCCCACCCAGGGGTGTGAGTGACAGATGCAAGCACCAATGTCGGTGCATTTACAAGTGCGGGAGCAAGCGGGTGTAAGCATGTTTGGCTACCAGTATGCGTGTATTGCACTGGTAAAGCAATGTAGAGGCTAACCAAGTGTAAGAAGCTGTAACCAGAGGTCAGCAGTGCTTAACACCATGCAAACCCATGCACACCCGCTCCCAACTGCTTTAATGTGCCTTACTCCCTCCGTATCCAATGGGCTTGTTCTGCCCTGCAACCAAATAAATGTCCTTTGCAAGGGTCGGAACCAGGACCCTGCGCACACAGCTAATGTGAATTACCAATACACCAAGGCAGATATATAGACAATGGACAGTACCACAAACATATCATACAGAGCAGTCATTCAACAGTATAGGAATGCACCCCATCATGTAGATGTATATGTGAGTGTTTATGTCTAGCATATAGGTACATACATATATAGAGATATATCAGGAACATACCATGTGGCAACAAAGCATTAAAAACAAATGAAATGGGAAACACCAGCGATGCCTGTATTATGTACTGGTGTTGCTCTATGTGATCTCAAGACTCCTTCAGACAGACATGTGTCAGTCATACACTCAAATAGTTGTACATTGGCTGTATACATCACTCTGTGCATGCAATGTACATTAACACAACAGTAACTGTCCAATCATCATGTGAGAACAGTTCTCTTGCAAGGTGCTGTGTGCAGCATCATCATCATGATAAAGGTAAATGGGGTAACCATAGAGGGACTGGTAGTGTTGTGTGTACAATGGTGTTGTCCTCATCACATGAACCTGGACCATGTAGGAGTGATGTGCATACCAGTATTGTGTGTGTGAGGGACAGGGGTGAGGATAACAGGAGTATGTTGTGATGCATATTACAAGGGTTTCATGTGTGCAGTGGGCACGTGTGTGTAATGGACAGCTATGTATAGAGCAGATGTTTCCCTAGGAGCCGATTGGCCTTATGTTTCCGTAGGTGAAGGTTGAATGTAGGGGAAGGAGTGTAGGTATGGCTGTGGAGGATAGGTATTATCACAGAAAAGACAGCATACAGGGTTGGTATATGACACATGTGGGGGGGATACACCCCGGACAGGGATGGGTGTTCGGCATTCACAAACCTAATGGAACAGTGGGACAGACGTCCCCAGCCATGGGCAACTGCCACTGAACCTTAACAGCTGCAAAGGAGGCAGTGCTGTGGGCTGTCCAGGAGGGGCAGCATCACCCTGTAAATGTGACACTCCACCCTTGAGCTGGCGTATTTGGTTTCAGAACCCCTTAGTGACCCACCTACGCAACATGTCTGGGACTGAACGACAGCAGACATGTACCTGTCTGGTCCCGCTCCCAGGGGAGAAATGCTCCATCCTCAGTGGTGGTACCACCAGAAGGTGATGCAGAGCCAACAGAGGTTGATGTCTAAGGCTGGGACCCAGATGTGCTAGTGCCCAGTGCCATGGTCAGCTGAAGTGGGACAGGAGGTTCTGCCAGGACCTCCAAACCCATTCAGCCTATGGTTTTGCAGTTTAAACCCACATATGACTTAGTGATAGACAACAGCATACAGGATTATCTATGACAGTATGCATAGATAAAACCATAAACCCAACACAACAGCATACAGGATTACCTACAACAGTATGCATAGATATCACCATCAACCCAACACAACAGATGGTATACATTTGCAGAGGGAGCACAACGCATGCATATATACTGCATGTCATCTGTACAATGTGTAGTAGACGTGTGACCGCAGCTATGAAGAGTTGCCCATTATTGGCTTGTCACTGGGAACCCCAGACAGTGTCTGTCATACCACTGTCTCATGTGACACATGTCCAGTCAGGGATGTGATGGCAGTAACACATCCCTATCATCATGTACTGTCTGCAATCCTCACACCATGCTTCTGCTGTGCACAGATGTATGTTCAGTGTGTAACACAGGAAACAAATGGTTGCACACACTGACCAGTTCACAGATGGCCCTACAGATGGGGGTCCCTCATGAACAGAGTACTGTCATGTCTGTAGTATAACATGCAGAATAGCCATTACCACACACATGTTAAACAGGCAGTAGTCTCTATGCAGCATAGCTACACTTACATGCTGTAGTCATGTGTGGCACATCACCCTCCTGTCTTTAGGCTATTTCCCAATGTGGAAAATGATTAAGGTACATCCAAATATCATCTGTGATGCCATGTCAGAACACCACATCCAGGTATCACTCACAGTGGCTCTCATGGCCAAATAAAAACATGTTTTCCCTAGATAGTGTACTGTGTTTATCAAGTGGATGGCTATGGGAACACCATCACAGCTATACCACATGCAATCAGCTAGAGGAGGACTGCAATAGATTCAGAGGCCATCACCTGACCATGTCCATCACTTACAATACACATGCTGCTGCTGTGCATGTGTACTCATTCACATCCACCAGACAGTGTGTGGATGGGACAGGCAAAGTACACCAGGGAAGGGCTTGGAGACTTAACCATAAGCATCATCTGCCACATGCTGAACAGTACAGGGTTCAAACCCCTGACTGACTACTCATTACTATTAAATGTGCATGACATTACTACATGTGCCCTAAAGATGAGATGTTGCTGTGCTGTAAGAACATATATGTATGTATGTAGGTGTGTGACATCTGCAACAGAGATATAGTAGACATACATTAGGTGTGGCACACATGGCTGTCCACATGAACGGATGCCATTGCCACCACAACCACACTCTCTAATGGACATGCATTGACACCTTTTCCAGGGCCACAAATACACAATGTAACTACTTAGTTTGCCAGACTGCAGTAATGCACAGGACTACATGCACCACAGGGGATATCTGGAGGTTCTATGGGCTAGGGCATGTGAAAGTGCTTGACATCTGTTGGTATGCCAATGAGGGTTATACTGGGAGTGACTGTGGTTGGGAGCATCACAACCCACATGCAGACACAGGGTGCCAGTACTGGCATGCAAGTATGCATTGCTTCATGGGTGTGTAGTGGTTGGCTGTGCAAGATGGCTGTACAAGGCTGGGTGACGGGTAATCCTTGGCATTGTGTCACCCGACAATGGTGTGCAGTGCAGGGGTGTAGTGTCTGCAATGTCCCACACAGATGGGTACTGCATTATCTGGCCTGACATCCTGGTTACCAATGTGTATGGCCATAGCTTTGCAATGCATGCCATGTCTGTGTTTGATAGTCCTTCACATGGACATTGCCTGGGATGTGCATGTCCCACAATACTGTACAGTGACATGTACAAGTGTACCTGGTTTGGCAGACACATGTTGTGTACACAGCTTGCTATCCCCCGAAATGCCAATACTGGCCTGGTGTGGTGAAACCTGCTTATAGTGAGCAGGTCGACCCTGCACCTGCATTGATAGTATGATACAGGTATTCTGTGGTGTCAGTGGCATGGGTCCATACAGGGCACATGTGTACAGCATTGTCTGGCCTCTGTGGATCACATTAGATGGCACCACATATGTTGCAGGCATTCAGTGTGGAACATAGTGAAGGCACAATGTCCGCATATATGTACCTATTGTACCACTGTACAGGGTGCTATGTCCACTGCAGGCTACTGCATTCACACCATGCATACTATCTGTCATCAATGTGCATGGTACTAGCAACATAGTGGGATATCCTAGGCAAGTTTGTTTGTGCATGACACATGGGTGTGGGACATATACTGGGTACTAGTGGGGCTGCATACTTTGTTCACCAGGCCTTTTGCCAGATGTATGGGTATGGCTTGCCAACACAGTCCTGTGGCTGACTGACAGCTGTACTCCTCATGTGTCATAAGACGGACACCATATAGGAAAACTACAAAATCAACTCCCAAACATGACCAATAGTAAGTCAATCACGGCCACCTCTACACAGGCTCTGACAGGCAAACACACACTTGCCATGTCCTGTATACAAACCCCTACCATATCACACTGCAGCAATACATGTTTAGGGCACACGCTATGGCAAATACTGGGTTGTGGCACACCTACAGGTATATACCTAGGTTGGTGACAACAGCAGGAATGACAAAGGTGGTCATGCGATTTGTACAGAGAGTGCATACTCTACAAAGTACTGTACTTGTCTCACACAGGCAGAGACACACACACACACACACACACACACACACACACACACACACACACACACACACTTGGCATGTCTGGGATTAGAACACTGGCCTAACTACTTTATTACACTACAGCATTACACAGTTACAGAACGCGCTACCAAGATTACTGGGACACAACACTCCCAGAGGTGTATTTGTAGATGGGTGACATTATCAGCCTTGCCAAAGGTGGGTATAAGAAATGTATGGAGTGTGAGCAGTCTAAAAGCATTACTCAGTCCTCAGGCAGATGGTGACAAACACACACACGCACAGATACACACACACACACACACACACGCACACACATGGCAAGTCTGGGATTAGAACACCAACCTAACTACATTATTACACTACAGCATTACGCAGTTACAGAACACACTACCAAGATTACTGGGACACAGCATTCCCAGAGGTGTATTTGTAGATGGGCAACATCATCAGCCTTGCCAAAGGTGGGTATAAGAAATGTATGGAGTGTGAGCAGTCTAAAAGCATTACTCAGTCCTCAGGCAGACAGTGACAAACACACATGCACACACGGCAAATCTGGAATTAGAACATCGACATAACTACTTTATTACACTACAGCATTATACAGTTACAGAATGCACTACCAAGATTACTGGGACACAGCACTCCCAGAAGTGTATTTGTAGGTGGGTGACATCATCAGCCTTGACAAAGCTGGGTATAAGAAATGTAAAGAGTGTGAGCAGTCTAAAAGCATTACTCAGTCCTCAGGCAGATGGGGACAAACACACACACACACACACACACACACACACACACACACACACACACACACACACACACACGGCAAGTCTGCGATTAGAGCACTGATCTAACTACTTTATTACACTACAGCATTACGCAGTTACAGAATGCACTACTGAGATTACTGGGACACAGCACTCTCAGAGGTGTATTTGTAGGTGGGTGACATCATCAGCCTTGCCAAAATTGGGTATAAGAAATGTAAGGAGTGTGAACAGACTAAAAGCATTACTCAGTCCTCAGGCAGACGGGGACAAACACACACATATGGCATGTCTGGGATTAGAACACCAACCTAACTACTTTATTACACTACAGCATTATGCAATTACAGAACATGCACTCTCAGAGGTGTATTTGTAGGTGGGTGTCATCATCAGCCCTGCCAAAGGTGGGTATACGAATTGTATGGAGTGTGAGCAGTCTAAAAGTATTTTTCAGTCCTCTGGAAAATGGGGACAAGCACACACACACACACACACACACACACACACACACACACACACACACACACACACACACACACACACACACACACGTCAGTGGTGGGAACGGAACATCTGCCTATTTACAGATCACTATTACAATACTACATAGTTACGAGTCACGCCACACAGACTACACATTTCAAGGCTGTCATTATGACCTTCTAGGAATGCAGACATCAACAGGGATGCTGGCAGTTAAGATGTACATACCTGTGAACCTGTGTGTTTAAAGTAGGAATCCATCCTGACCTGGAGTATGCCCATCTGTGGAATGGATGACTACTATCACTATACAGGGTTACAGTGGCCATGCCCATACACAGAGGCACATAACCGACACAAGGTGTCACTGGGCATGCTCACACACTTAGTAGCACAGGGCTGTTCAGAATGCACTATGTGTCCGTCTACACAAGGTTATACTGGGCATGCTCATACACTTAGTAGCACAGGGCTGTCTGGGATGCACTGTGATTCTAAACACGGAAGGCCACAGTGGCCATGCTATTACAGGTAGATGTAAAGAACACAGGGCTGTTCGGAATGCACTATGTGTCTATCTACACATGGTTATACTGGGCATGCTCATACACTTAGTAGCACAGGGCTGTCTGGGATGCACTCTGATTCTAAACACAGAAGACCACAGTAGCCATGCTATTACAGGTAGACATAAAGAGCACATTGTAATGGGCTCTGGTGTTAATAGTTGTCATTGTTAGCAGGAACGCTGCTCTACATATATTTGACACCGGTCTTTTACACAACGTTTGCTGCTGTCCATCACCTTAGATGTACCACCCTATACCAAGCACAATATCACCACTCGCAGTGATGTCTTGCTAAAAGTGGAAACTGCTTGACCAACACTATGAGCCTTGCTAGAGATGGCAACTGCTTGAACAACACAATGAGCCAATGTCCTGCTGTAAGTACGAGGTTGTCCAGTGTTTGTCATTCTGGGATGACATGACTGACAGTAGACAGGCCTTTGACACATATCACATGCATCCATGATTCAAGGGAGTGGGGATAATACCCAAGTCACATCTGCCCATACAGTGCCATTCCAAGGCAAATGTCCTAAACACAGGATAACCCCCTGACACCTACAGGACAACTGCATTGTATGCTTATGCTAACCAGTGCTAGATGTGTAGCGTCCATAATCACAGCTGCTCACTGTAGATCCAACAATGGGGAATACTGACATCTGTGCATTGAGGAACACCTGGCTGATGGCTCTGTGGTGCACAATAGCACTACCACCATATACCTCAGAACCAGACATGTGGGCCATAACACAGGTACGGACCACTACAGGTGGTGGTGTCCCCACATACATAGAGGCCACTCACATGTACTGACCGGTAACCCCATGAAGGCATCACAGATGAGTTATGTGCAGGACACAGTGTCACATGCTGCATTCTAGGATGCAAACCTCAGACACCACCATGCCCTCGGACCACCAACGCTCATCCATACATGTTGTAGGACATATAAGAGTACACCACCATGTGACCTTTGACCAGTGGACTGTACGAAGCTCTACATCAACTGTAGAGAGTACCCATGTACTGACACAGCAGCATCATGTGTTATGCAATGCAATGATACCACTGTCTGTAACCAGGTCAGCTGTACACATACCAGGGGCCCTCGGTTATTTACAGCATTAGCAGATGACTGTTGCTGTACACCAGTACACACCCTCATGTATGGATATGACATACATGTACCTGCCCTGGGTATGTACATGCCACACACACACACACACACACACACACACACACACACACACACACACACAACATACATGTAAATAGCATAGCTGTTGTTGTCCTTTGTGCAAACAGGTGGCTACAGCCATTACAAACATGCACATGGAATGTAGGTCCATGGCTGCTGAATGCTAACAGCACATAAGGTGTGATATCAGTATTGACAGAGGTAACATTCCCTCTGTACCGGTCACCCATTACACCTATCATATCATACAACAGTCCATGTGCCATGTATGTCATTACACATGTCCACCAATTGCAATGCCTACAAACATGCTCAAATGACAGGATTGTAGGACCTACACACATGTACATGTAGTGGTGTGCATTCAGATAACATGCGTGTGCAGCTGCTGATGTATGCAGGTGATGTGTATCCTAGTACATCATGCAGTTGCAATGCAGCCTCAACATTGCCAACTGTATATGGTGATATGCTGAATGTACAGAATGATGTACCTCAGGTATGGACAGGTGTGTGGAAATAACTAAGTGGTGGGACATCTTTGCAGATGGATGTTTGCTGAGGACAGCTCACAGGTCTGTCACAAGTGATCCTACAATAACCTGTGTAAACAGTAAGCAATGGTTTTGTTAATTGAAGGACATAACACACAACTTAGACAGCGGTCAGCGTGACACCGAAGGTAAATCACTTGACACCTGTAAACAGTTAAGACGTCCCATGTGCATATATCAGCACTATTGCCAAAGAAAGCGTCAGTACACTTTGTAATGCATGCAATACTGCTGTAAGTCTGTCATACATATCATGAGCTAGGCAGGTCTTTGATTCACAGTACTGGCATGTGTGGTTGTGTGTGTGTCCATATATGTCATGTATGGTGGGGAATACATCTCAATTGTTACTCACTCTCCTGTACACTAGTGTACACATCTGTACAGACTGCAATGTAGAAAGCAGGACATAGGCAGGGGTGTGTATCTCACACATGTGAAGTATCTGTATGTGGGTGACATAGGTGTATTCAATACTGAATGCCACAGTGTGTGTATGTGTGTGTGTGTATGTATGGCTGTGTGGTCCCTGGAGTGAGGATGTATGTTACCATACTGAACTGATAAGTCCCCTCCGCCCATCCAGGTGATGCAATCTACTATCCGTGTTGATGTCCTCGATCTTAGGCCATACTGACTACCTGTACATGTGCATTCTCTGTGGGGCATCATGTAGGTGCACAGTACTGTAATGATGATTTGCACATAGGCAGGGGTCCTCACCTCAACAGTAGCAACTGTGTGTAAGTGTGTGTTACTGTGTCAGTGAATCCGTGAGTGTGTGGGTGTGTTACTGTGTCACTGAATACATGTGTGTCAATACCTGAGTGTGTGGGTGCAGTTGTGTGTTGGCATCCTGTCATGGGAACGTGTATTATTGCTTCCCAATGAGACATCACACTTCCCACTGGCCTCTGCCCTTGTAATCAGCTAGACCGCTTTCTTACATCACCACTCCATGTAACTGTACCTGTGATGTCACCCAGTATGGATGTCACGTCTATAGCCACAGTAGCTTAATACACAGCTATCATGCCCTTGGATCAGTAGATGTGTTTGGAATGTGGGACATTCTCACTGTTATGTGGCAGCTACACTGTGCATGCTGGTATATTCATACATACCTGTGAATAGTCCACATTGACATATGGGACACTAACTGCAAACACTGACATCCACCGGCATGTGTAATTAGACATGAAGGAGGACAGCAGAACATCATGACCAACATGCAGTTACTGTTTTAACATGACACATACTGTTAACAGTACGAAATGCATTGTACACCTGTAGTACATGGTATATCTGCTGCCTGTCAACAGTACTCAACAATTATAAACTACACTTATCTTCCTAGTCTGTTCACCCTGTGCATCAGACCATATGAGCATGTCCCTACACCGATGGTGTGGATGTCAGGGATGCGGCACAGGCATCATCATATGCACAGGGTGATAATGTTTGCCAGAGGCCTAGGCTGCACCATTGGATGAAATCATGTGTGTGGGTTAGGGCCTTTGATCTACTTGGGTGTGTGTGGATGTTATGCATGTGTGCATTGCGGTGCCCTACATATGTTTCCAGTGTGTGCATGTATGTATGCACACAGTTCTGGCATGTGTCTGGCTTATGCAGGGGTATTATTGACAGCTGCTGCTGTACAGGCCAGGTTTTACAGTTCATGGTGTCTGGCCATGGACACGTGACCTGTGCCTGCCAGGGGTTGCACGGGCACTACCAGGCAGAGGTGCAGTTTGGGTACTTTCTGATGTCACTTGTCCACTGGAACTGTGTCCCTGTTGGGACTGTCCCAGGCCACATGCAAGTGGTCTGCTGTGTTGTGGTGTGGACAGCAGAGCACCAGATGCACTACTGCTGCTACCGCCACTATGGGAGCGGACATGTGAGGTAACTCATACACGTAGACCTGAAAAAGGTGATGTAGCAGGCCTACGTCCATATGTTCGACGCCTCACTCCTACCAGATGTTCCAACACAGACAGCTCACGCTCGCGGATTGTCATGCCACGGTCAAGGACTCCAACCATGTCACCCAACCGTCTATCCAAAGCTTCAGCAATCTGATGTTGAGCATTTACCATTGCCTGGATGTTGTTTAAAGAATGGACAGCAGCCCTCTGAAGCCTCTGATCTTCCCTGTTGTGGAATTCAGCACATGCCTGTGCCTTCATTACAGCCTGAAACATGCATCTGGTGACACCAGCTGCTGCGCTCTGTCTTGCAGGAGCATGTTGGCCAGAGGTCCTCCTATGAACAGCACTGGCCATGTGCCTGTGTGGGGCACCACCAGTCAGTTGGCTGACACCATGGTGTGCAGGCACACCTTCCATAGCCCCCACACTTTCCTGTTCCAAGCTACCACATGCCAACTGTCCTTCCTCTATGGCCACTGGTGATGGGGTATGTGCAGGCATGGGATCTGTGTGCGGGGATGAGGGGGATATAGCTGGAATGGCAACCAATGGCACAATTTCAGCCCCTGACAACCCTGTCTGTGCCTCAATCATACGTTCGTCATCACTGCTAGAGTCTGTGGGGATACTAACATCAGATGTACTGCAGGAGGGTAACGCACTTACATCACCTGTGAGGGCAGACAAGAACTGTACATTACAATCTATACAATAGACACACACACACAGACACACACACACACACACACACACACACACACACACACACACACACATGAGATATGACAGAAGGCATGCAACATGCATGTGATACAGCAGATGGCATGCAGCGCAGACATTAATAGTGGTAGTTATCATACATCCTTGGGTTGCACACAACAGCATGCATGTGTCATAGCAGACGGCATGCAAATTACACAATCATAGTAGTAGTTAGCATACAGAAATACAGTTAGTGTTACATCATGTAGACCAGCACAGGTTAACAGTACACCTGCATGATGTGTGGCATATGACCTTGACAATCACATGTAGTATGACATGTGATCTGCTGATGTGTGCAATGGTATGCATACATGTTTAACACAATGGTGTCCTGTCAAATATACAGTGGGGTAATGGTGTCCCAATGCAGTGTTGTGTGTCCGCCCTACAGATATACTGCACATTTAGCTGATGTGCATGGCCATTGCAGGGAATCATGAGGCATCTCTACTGCTATACAGTGTGAGTTACAGACACAGTTCATAGCCATGACTGTGTTCAGATACAATACATATATACTGTGGAATGTGACCCACGTCACTGAGGTGTATACACACTAAACCATGATGTGGAATGTGTGACACAGGTCACTGAAGGGTATACGGATGACACCCCTGCACATCTGCAACCATATTGCTGCTGCCTGGCAACTATGGCCAGACATGGCAAACACGTTGGTACACCATGTCCCACATGATATCTGTGTACCACACACACACACACACACACACACACACACACACACACACACACACACACACACACACACACACACACACGAGGAGCAAGTATGACATTGTTGTCCGACACCAGCAAGGGGAATGTACTGTATCTGTGGGCTGATGTGGATACTGTACAGGTGACTGCTGTCATGTTATGACACCCTCAAGATGTTCAACACATCTTATGTGGTGGATTGATGTCATGCCTACACAAGATGTGCACATGCCTGTAGGATATCTAGTGTTCCACGTCTAAAATATAACCATTACAAAAAGGCCATAGTTGGACCATGTGTAGCCATTGTACGACAGGGTGAACACACAAGCACATCACGTCTACTGTGTGTGTTGCTTCATGTCTCTGTCCATCCTCCATGGCCATGTGTGTACATGTGTTGGCCAAATTATTGTGACGGGCGTCTATTTCACATGTCTGTGTTGTTCCATATGACTGTAGAATATGAACAGTAAAAGCATGTGTTTGAAGGAATTGAGTATGTGACAGTCTGCATGTATTAAGATGCACTGTGTACTATGAACTTTGAATGAACTGTGAGTAGTGGAAAATTACTGAAAAACAAGAGTCTGCTTGAAAGAAGGAAATGTGCCTTATATAGAAGTATATCCGATTTTCTTTCTCTGCCCAGAGATATAATGATGTGAACTGCTTTATGCTTATGGTAAATCATTGATTGGTTAATTGTTTTGTATAACAATCTAATTGGTTCATTTTATATTTTTGTACCATCAGCAATATTCACAGTATATAAACTAGTGCATTCCTTTGTTCTGGGAGTCTCCCTGGTGCTTTTCCATGAGGCTCCCACACGTGTGTACTGTAGTTAATAAATACCACTGAAAGAGAGAAAGAACTGTGTTTGACTTCATTCTCAAGGTAATGTGTAACTTAACAATTGGTGCCGTTTACTCAGATCTGAATTGAGAACAAGCTGCAGCAGTCAGGAATTGAACGAAATACTGCTAATAAAAGGGCCCATAACAGATTTTTCTGTTTCTGCAGTGTTTCTTTCATTTTTCTGCATCTGTCTGCCTTAAAGATTTGGTATTTTTAACTATGCAGAAATGATATGATTTCTGTCATTCAGTCATTTTAAGGTAAGTGGCATGCATTTCTTTTCTGCTATTGATTGTGCAGTATGAGTGTGGGTTAAAACGAAACACTGGTGACATAAGAGTGAAAGGAGATACAAGAGTGGGGAAAAATGACGTTTACACAATGTCTTAGCTAAACCTGTAAAATACAGTATAGCTTTCTGCGTGACAATGGCAGTGAGTGTGGGAACAATAAAAGAGCCAGTAAGAAGTACACCAGCTGGTTATATGTTTTTTCGTGTGTCCCGGGACAGTTGCACGTTTTTAAATCAGTGGATCCCCCTTACTAAAAATGATGGTGATCTCGCCTTCCCAGAAAATGGTAGTTTTAATAAAAATATCCTGACAAATTTGCAGGGAAAATTGAGAAAAAAGGGAAGAAAAATACCAGGGTTATGTTGGGCAGCTTTCAATGACTGGATGTCAGAGGCAAAGGAAAGGGAAAAGGATTCAGTAATTAGTAGTCTTAAAGATAATCAGCAAAAATTAAAAGAACAGTTAAAAGAACTACAACATACTGTGAGTAATTTAGATGTAGCAGATGGTAAGCGACTAAAGGAACCACCCTTCAAGGGATTATATCCGGTAAAAGATTTAAGTAAATTACAAATACCTGAATCGTCTGAAGATGATAATCCTTGGTTTCCCCCACCTCCCATAGCCCCACCACAATATCAGCCCCCAACAGTCCAGGAAAGAGCGGTGAGATCCATGACAGGGAGCGGTAGTCAGCGGGGAAAGGAACATGCTAGTACTGGGAGCGGAGATCAGGCAGGGGGAGGTCAGTCTAGTAAATCAGACATTGAGGAACAGGATAAGGAAAAGGCATTACCAATGGCGATTCGTAGTAAAACAAGAAAGGAGACAAATGCACAAATGTTTTTTAAGCCTAGATCTTATCAGGAAAAAAAAGGAAGGCTTTACTTACATCGGAAAAAACATTTTGGCCAGTTTCTTGCCATGATAGATGATGGCGACAGCTATTATGACCCTGATATGTTTAATCCTGATTCAGACTCTGAGTCATGAGACGATCGCAGAATGTTTCCCTTGAGAGAAGTTCCGAACCCAGAGCATGCTAGTGATGCGGGACAACCAGCAACTGTAGTAGTACCTAGGGTGTGGTCAGCAGTTGATTTTCAAGCCATTACTAAATCACTCCCACCCATCCGTACAAACTCAGCAAAATTCCAGCGTGTACTAGCAAAATCCTACCACAGAAGTGGTTAGAGCAGTCCTTCAATACACTGTCCCAGCTGATTTAATGAAATTAATCTGGGATCATGGTAATGTTCCTACCCCAACACCAAAGCACAATATATGAGTGGAGAATGGGTTTGAGGCAGTCAGGCAACGTATTGTCAATGCTATCACCATAATAGTCCCACCTACCCCTAAATGGTCAAAAATTAAATCAGTCATACAAAAAGAAGATGAGCCTGTAGATGAATATTTAAATCGGCTCACTGAAGCCTTTGAGGCTTATTCTGGGTATCCAGAGCCCACCGAAGGACCGGCACAGAGTGGATTGTCAGCTGCTTTCGTAAATGGGTTATGCCCCCAGGTGAGGGATAAGTTAAAGGAAGTGTGCTTAAACTGGCTTAGGATTACATGAGTTAGTCCAACAGGTACAATACTTATCTGACCACTTAACTAAAGAAAAGAAGGACTTACAGGAAAAGTTAGTAAAGGCACAAATTCAAATGTGTAACGCTTTTGGTCAGCTGCCTGGTCAGCGAGGTAGAGGATGAGGACGAGGAAGAGGAAGGGGTGGATGCCAAGGGGCAGGAAATCAAAATAGACAAAACTGGCAGGAAACACAGTCGGCCCCACCCCAGAATTATAGTAATCAGACAGAGTGTTTCAACTGTGGCAAATAGGCCTTTGGAGGAATGAATGTCCATATTTAGCTGAACAACCTGCCCCACCCACTGATACGTCGCATCAGTGGAATTCTAATTGGACTCCATCCAATCGACAGCAACCACAATGAAGGTCCCCTGAACAGAAACAGTAGCAGTTGTGACCTTTTATTCCTGTGGATCAGGATGGACCACATGTTATGTTACTAGTTAAAAATAAACCATATCCATTTTTGATTGATACTGGAGCAACTAAATCCATGCTAGCTGGCAAAGTAGCAATGAATGTTCCCCTCTCTGACAAGATATCTAGAAGAATGGGTGTCTCTGGTATACCTATTGAGTATTCTGAAACTGTTCCAGTCCCAGTAACTTTGGGACCTCTACAAGATAACCATGCATTTTTAGTAGGACCCTCAGCACCTTTAAATCTATTAGGGAGAGACTTGCTTTGCAATATGGGGGCCACCATTTTTTGCACAGCTGATGGAGTTTATCTCCAAGTACCTTCAGATCAACAGGATAGTACCCTGGCAGCCTTAGATGAAACTATCACTTTACAGACAATGTGTATCCAGTCAGATCTTGATAGAAACAGGTGTTTACATTCCCTACCTTCTCACCTGTGGACTACTCCTGACAATAATGTGGGATTTTTGACCTACAGAGCTACAGCTGAACATATATGTGTATCACATTTATTATGATTAAATAGCTGTATTTGCAAATCTACATGACACTGACATGTTTGTGTCACATACATGTGACACTCAATGGTGAGTGGATATTATCACCATATATGTGTGTGTGTGTGTCACCTGATTACATTGCTCATACTCCATGTGGATGCTGTCTTAATGTGGGCATGTCTGTTTGCCTGTACTGGTGTTCCTACCTATCAGCACATGGCTGGATGTGTCCACATTAATGCAGTTGACCTTGATGCTGTGTATATGTTACATATAACACTTACACTGCCTTAACAGACATGACCTGTGACCCTGCAGACTTGCTCACATAAGGTTTTACATGTATGTGTTCTGCCATATACATCTACACGGCACTGTACAGCAATTCAACATCCTGCCATGTATCACCTGTTTTGCACATGTGATACACATGGGACACTGGCTAGCCAGATGGTATTTGCAGGGAAGGATATCAACTATAGCATGTACAGTCAAAGTCAACTAGTAGGCTATATGCCATGGGCCATGTATGAATCTAGAATGAAAGGTTACCTGGCTGTAGCTGACAGGCGGGTCTCTGGGGTCATGTGGAGCAGTGCCACATTACTGATCCACATGGTTAATGATACATTTACCATGCGGTCATCATACCATGTCTGAGAGGGGAGCGATGTGCAGCTTTGATGGACAGGAATGTATAGTATGGCAGGACTATGTAAAGTGTATGGGACAAGGATGTGACCAGCATGTGGAAGGTGGATGTCCATGAAGTATGTGCTTGAGATGAAGATGTGTACATGTAGCATGTCCAGCATCACTGGGTTGGACATGGATTTATTCAGGGTATGCATCATGCTACATAGTGGAGATGGGGAATGGGAAGGCTTGTGTTGGCTATCTGCACATGGCCAATACCCCTTAAAGGAAATATGTGATCTGATATGGGTCACTTGAGTGTTGTATATGGCTGGACAATGATCTCTATATTCATGGATGGCACTCTGTCATTATTAGGGTTGCCACATATGACTACCTGACAGGTGTGGTGATGTAGCTATCACAGGAAAGACAACTGCCCAGCTGCATCCCTTATACACAGTGTCCATTATGTTGACCGCTGCCTAGGTGGTAGTTCATGGGTACAGGATTATTAACATAGGGGTGACAATGCAATATATAGCTGTCAGAGTGTGGCCATATGTCACACACACCTCACCCACAAAGCCCCTTCTGTATGTTGTCCACTACACTCTTGAGTCGGCTATTGCTCCTAGGTCATAGTCATTTGCATGCTTCAATAGGCAGATGCCTTCTGTTTGTCTGTGTGGAATGGACTACAATGAGGGGGAATACAATTAATTAACCCTGTCTTGCTGTAGCTGGCACTGGTGTGATGAGCATGTATTATTCAGACACCTTCTGTAGTGTTGGTTCTGCCAGCAGCCACGTTGCAAAACACATCTGTGACATAGGAATGTACATCTAGTATACCAAGTGTAGGTGGAACACAGTATGGGTGATGATGTCCTATGACCTGGCAAGGTTATGATATGCAGTGTGAAATCAACCTTACTGTCATCTACATCTGTACTGCTGACATCAAATAATTTGATCAAGGTTCATGGCCTTTCAGACCAGACTCAGCAGGGTAGTAGTGCAGTACTTCCCATTATTAGTGGTGTCTCCCCCTTTGTGGGTTGTGATACCTGTTGGTGTGCACCATTCAGTGTGTACACAGCCTGACATGGAGCTATGTTTTACATGATGTGTACGTGGAGAGCAGCTTGTTTTGCCATATGTGTATGATACAACCTGTGATTTGGACAGGTCCCATGCAGCCTGAGTGCAGCTTGTACCTGCATAGTTGTGGGTACAGGAGCTCTGTGGTGTACATGGATATATGATTGTGTACCTGTTGGGGGTGGGGACCGTGTGTTTATGTTATCCAATACCCTATCTGGATTGCTTATTCATGCTCAACACTTGTTCAGAACTTGTAAGCACTACGTAAGCTACTAATTACTATAGCACTCTATCTTCCTCATTACCTAGAGGTAAACAGGTTTTGTACATACTTTTCTCACTTGCTTAGAGTAAAATAGCTCTTGTACTCACTTTCCTCACTTATCTAGGAGAAATTAGTTTTATATTCAGGCATGTCCAAGGGTCAGCTGCCAATGTTTTCTCCTGTCTATCTGATGAATCTGGACATCTTGAGGCAATGTAGACATTGCCTCATGTACACAGACAACCCTCTCCACCTACCACCCAACACTACAACCTGTGAGAGATGCACTTATCTAGCCAAACTAGAGGTAAAGCTCTCTCCAACCAAGCCTGACCCTGACAGTCATGTGGAGAAGGTAAACATTCGCACCACACCACACTCATCACATAGTCTCACTGAATCTACCCCACCATTAACTGAGAAAATTACTCGTGTGCCAACTCATTAGCTCAACGCTTTCTGGAATTCATAAACACCAATTCCCTGGATCAACATATCTACACACCTACCAGGGGCAACAATATCCTAGACCTAGGCATTACCAACATGTGTGACCGATGTTCCACACTTGAAGTCAACTCCTCGTTGGTCCAATCCGACCATGAGCTGAACACCATTGATATCCACATCCCGCCCCCACCCCCCATTAAGGGAACCACAGTATAATATGTCCACAAAGCCAACTTCATGCTTCTTAAGACAGACGTGGTGAACGTCATGACACCCATGCAGATGGACAATACTGTTACAACTGCTGAATCCTACACAAATGCACTCTATAAGCACTTACATGAGTGCATGGATTGTGCTATCCCAAACAGAACCAAATACGCTATACTCCTAATTAAGGAAGCCAATCTGGTGGTCCCCTGCCATAAACAAACTGTACAACAGGAGTAAGACACTGTTGCAAAAGAGAGTACAATCCCATGCATGGAGGAGCTCCCTGGTCAGCCACAGTAAGAAGGTGAGATCCCTTATAAGATCCTCCAAAGCTAGCTATGAAAACAAAACCACCACTAATTCCAACAACAACCACAAAGCATTCTATAGTTATGTCAAATATCTCGATGTCAACACCCAGATCTTCTCTGAGTTACAGCACAAAGGCACGAACATTACAGAACCAACTGATATTGCCAACATCCTGGCAGATAGGTTCAGTGCTACCTTTCCCCCATCTCACCCCCTAAAGGGCCCGTATCTATACAGGAAGAGTGCAGAGCCCCTGTACTCACAACTACGCAGGTAAAAGCTGCACACTCTAAAGCCAATATCACAGCATCCATAGGACTGGACAACATCCCAGGCTGCATTTTACATGAACTCCAGAGCGTACTGGCTCCCCACCTATGCATCATGTTCAATAATAGCCTCACATTGGGCTTTGTGCCCCCTGAATGGTGCACAGCAACAGTTATCTCACTCCACAAAGGTGGCGCCACAATGGACCATTTGACCTATTGCCCTATATGCCTGACTAGCCTGGTCTGCAAAGCTATGGAGCACATCATCATGGATCTCAGTCACAGAGACATTGGGTACCTCCAAACCTTTGACCCCTCCCAGTTTGGCTTTGTTAAGGGCAGACCATGCCTCCTATACCTGGTGGACTTCTTAGAGACAGTTACCGAGGCATTAGATGAGTGTATGGAGGCCCACACAGCCTACCTAGATCTCTCAAAGGCTTTCAACACCATTCCTCATTCTGGTATTATTGACATACCCATCCGCCTGAACATTAACCCCTATGTCATGTGATGGTTTGCAAAGTGGCTAACGGACAGAACCCACACAGTGGGAGTTGCATACCCTAGGTCCGACTGTATACCAGTTACAAGTGGCGTACCCCATGGCTCAGTCCTAGGACCCCTCATGCTCGGTATATAATTCTCTGACATACAGGCAAGTACAGGAGGGCTTTGGCTGAAAATTTTGCAGATGACTGCAAACTATGGGACATAATTGTTTCCCCAGCTGTTACAGACACCCTCCGGAAGGGTCGCACTGAAACGGATACCTGGTGTCAATATCACGGCCTCAAGCTGAATGCCAAAAAGTGCATAGTCATCCCCTTTGGATATAACTAATTATCCACAGACTATCACATAGGTGCTAGTCCCCTACATACAGAAAAGGTAATAAGGGAACTGGGAACCCCAGTAGATAGCAATCTCTTCTTCAATACTCATAATGACAAGGTGGTTAGAATATCCTTCTACGTGGCCCCCCTAATCTCTAATGGGTTTGCATCCAGAACAAAGGAGGTCATTGTGCCTCTCTACTCATGACTTATTAGACCCATTAAAGGATACAACACCCTATTTGGGATATACCTTACAAGACAACTACAACAACTTGGAAGACCACAACAGTACCACACAAAGAGGATTACTGACCTCAAACAGATGAGCCCAACCTAAGAAACTCCAGCTGTACTCGGTTGCTTACCGCATACTCATAGGCGATCTCTGCTTGACATACAAGGCCCATGTCCAACCCAGTATTGCTGGATATGCTCCACCTAAACAGAGGCCCCTGAGAGCCACATGCTCTAGGGATATACACCTAACCACAACAATGAGTAGGACGTGCTGGACAGATAGATTCCTGACCCGGACACTCCCCATGCTTTGGAACATGATTCCAAGGTACATCAGGCAGGGCCCCTCACTAGCACTCTTCAAGGGAAACCTTGACGTGTGGATGGGAGACAGACATCTACCCCGGGGAACACTGCAGTGGCTCTGCTGGACAGATGCACAGGGAACTAATGGCTCTGCCGTTCAGCGGCACAGGAACTAACCTATGGGGTGGCAAAATTCAACACACTCTAGCTAGGCTTATAAATACCCTTGGTAAGACAGCCTAGTACCTACCTTTGCACTTATTACATGTCTTATGTGCATGGATAGTTAACTAGCTCTTCCATTTTACTTTGCTATCATGCTGATAAACTGTCGGGTGACTGCAAGTCATTTGTATCCTGTTATTGTGTGTTGTAAATGCCAAAAGACATAACTAATGTTTGCCTAACATAACTGTAATGCTATGTAACTTGTAATACATATCTGCCTACAATACTGTACATTACACAGTTATTGGCACAATATCCCACAATGCAAATTATAATCACACAGTGGGCCAACCTTCGACATGTTATTCTCAGTAATACACCTATACATATGGCTACTGTTACAATTTATCAACATATACTATCCCCTGTTATAGCACATACTTGTTGGACCAGTCCTGCCACTGACAGTGGCTGGTGAGGAATATTTGTGTTCAAAGCCCTAATATAGCATCCCTTGTGGTGTATGTGGTGTTTGCCTTGTGACCTACAGCAGTACACACATAAATACTACAAGCGTTACTATGCTCAACAATACATCACTACAAGATAACTGTTTCCACTATATGGATTGTGTGCACTTTAAATATTACAGAACAGGTACTAAATACATACATATACTGAGTTTTCTACATACCTTATTAGTAACCCAAGGTGTCGTTGACTGTTGATTCAATCCTTTTCAGTTTGTGTTTCAGTCTTCTTTTTAACATTCTGCTGGTATATACCGATGGTTTGAATGTGTGATAAGCCATCCTTTTCTAGTTAAATATCGGTAACATGTGCTATCCTGACCACCAATTGGTGTTCCAAAGTAGTTAATTAGATGCACATCAGCTGTGCAGCTACTCCATTAGCTGATACCATGGCAACAGTGGTATATAACTGAGTACTCCTTTTGGGAGTTGTCCGTTTGCCTTACTTTCAAGGAAGATGGCCTGGATGTGTTGTTTGTGATGTATTTCAACAGCTATATGGAGACAGACAGAGATATATTAGCTTCATGACTCCCGTGGATTGTGTGTAATGGCTAGACGATGTTGTTCTACATGTGAGTACAGCTGTTATATTTCAGAACATTGTTACTTATGTAGGGTTTGTTTGTACCTGATACTTCTGCAGATGTTTCAGTTTGGCAAGGATGTTTGGGCAGCTCAAGGCTGTATGGCTATGCATGAATTGTTATGTGGTTTACAGTGTGCTCACCAGACATCCTTGATTTGGTGTACATGTGTATCATACTGTGCTATTACTCAGTAATTGGTAGCACTTCCCGGTGTACACACAACCCTCTGAAATGGGATTAGAGCAAACAAACCCTGTAACATCAGCAGCTGTTCCATTGTATAACAGTAACTATTTCACATAGGGTCATGTTAGTGTGTCTCTGACAAGATATGCTAAGGCTTCTGCAGATGTCAAACAGTGTGTGAATGATTTGTGATGTTATTACAGTTTGTATTGTAATTTGTTTGGGTGTGGGGGTGATGTTGGTGGGTGTGCACAGCAGATGCAGGTGTGTAGGAACTGCTTTTATACATAATTGATATGTGGTGAGGGTTCCTTCCCTATTCGAACACCTATCCTTTAGTGGACTAATGCTATGGTAATTGCAGGCTGCTTCATTAAGGCACTGTTAAGTGGCTCCTGTATAGCATGCAGGTGATGTTAGTCCTTGAACCCTTTCGGCAATACATTGGAATGTAATAAAGTGTTGCTACATGAAAGCTGTGCACTTCTGTCATAGGTATTTGCAGTCATTGTAGTTGTGTTGGTGACTGACCCTCTTTGGCTAGGGTTGCCACCTTTTCATATGGCCATAGTGGGACATTTTCGGGACACACATCAGATTTTACAGACAGATACAAACCCATGGTCAGTACAAGGGATAGAACTTTCCTTTCTTGCCTAAATATAAGCTTATTCTTGTAGCAGTTTAGTTGCTTATCCTGTTTCTTGTAACATGTAGGTATTTTAGATACAGAAAGAACTATTGTATGCAACTATTACATTACATATGGGACATAATTATGTCCTACAATCTCAGGACATTTGCCTCATTTAATATATTTGGTCAGGATACAACCGCCCAAAGAGGGACTGTCCCTCACAAAATGGATAGGTGGTAACCCTATCATTGGCTCATGTCCATAGCACATATTTGTAATAGTGTATAGGCATATATTCTCCATATCCTTTGTTCATAAAGGTTGGTCGTGGCGGAATGTGTGATTGCTATGGTCCATGTTATACTCATATATGAACACTTCAACCGCTGTATACGGGATACCTATGGAATCCCAAAACTACACAGTTCCGACACCCACAGTACCGAGCCAAAACTCGCATACCCCACATTACCGACAGCGACAGTAATTCGCAAAAGTAACACGAACATGGAACACACACGCACACACAGACACACTGCTACCCACCACATCCAAACAAACCATCCTACACTACGTATGAGCAGGTGGGAAAGCCCCCCTACACCCCCCCATGTGGGTGTCTGCACCCCCCACAGCCCCCTACTTTAATATTCTACCTCCTAGATCGCGTAAACAGATGCACAAAGATAACCCACACCCACACATTACAGTCCCCCAGGAACACACACTACACTCAAAACACACACTTACACACACTACAGCCCTCAGATACACACTTACACACAGTAACCTACCTGAACCGCAACACCAGAAGCACTGACTAACTGTCCCTTAACATCGTGATTTTAAACCTCGTGCATCTGGTGTTTTGGTACTGTGTTCTTTCAGACTTTAAGCCTCGTGATTACGTGCATCGGTATGTCAAGCAGTCTGTATGTGGTAGGCATCCCATTTATATGTACCTCCATGGTTATGTAGATGTTGTTAACCTATCTATATATCTACATATATATATGTATATCCCCATATATCTACATGTATCTATCTCTCTCTCTCTATATATATATATATATATATATATATATATATATTTATATATATATATATATATATATGTTGATATGTGTGTATATATATATATATATATATATATATATATATATATATATATATATATATATATATATATAAAACATACACCTTTCATTGGGTACATGCCGTTTTGTCCTATTTCCACACATTCCTATCTTTTGTGTTTTATCCTGTCAGTATACACAACTGCCATTGGTACATCTCAGGTAGCTTAGTGGTATGTTATTGTGAATATTGTGTACATGGTTGCGTGTTCTAATCCTGGCAGTGGTATTTTACCTCTCAGAGCAGGCACTGGTAGTGCAAGGGTGATTAACACACATTTCAATGGTAGTGTGTTTCACATGTTTATTATTCTGTGGAATACTACCTATATATGCCAGCTGTGTTTAACGTATACTATGTAACATGTAAACATCTGAGAAGATTCCTGTCACGGATACTCCCCATTATTTGGAACAACATCCCTGATTACATTATACAAAACCCCTCACTAACACACTGGGGAATCCTTGCAGAGTGTGTGGAGAAACAGTGGATACACCCCAGGGATCCCACAATTGGCTCTGCTCCACAGAGGGACAGTTAGTTAATCAATGGAGTGGTGACAGCAGACACTTTATGCCTATGCTTATGAGTGGCCTCGGGCAGTTAGGCATGTACCTACCTATGTATCTATGAACCTATACATACAGTATGGACACATGCTGATAGCTTAATTTACTGTTCAGGTATTGACTTACCTTGTGCCAATGGCAGTTGTGTGTACAATAGTTGAGGGCTACCTATGTAGGATGCACACAGTAGACCACCTATATATGACAGTTTACAGGTGGTAGTGTGTGTGTGCGCCATCCATGTTTGCTGTGTGTGCAGGTGGAAAGGGTGTCAGTCCATGAGTGCCTACACTATCAGTGTGTGTGCTATATGTTCCCCCTTTGCCAAGGCATGGGCATACTGGGCATGCATCCATCTGCCTACTGGGGCTAGCACAGGGTGTTCGTGGTCTGAGTCCCAGTGTGTCTGTGGGTCCCTTGGCAATGGTGGTGGGCTGTGAAGGCCTTCACCATTCTGTCCCTGCTGCAGCTGTTTCTGCAGGATCATATCGTGTAGCATGGCACATACTATGAAGATTTGGGCACACGTGCCTGGAGAGAACTGCAAGGCTCCACCAGATATGTCCAAGCAATGGAACCATGATTTCAGCATCCCAAACACGCACTCTATGATGATTCTGGTTTCTGCGTGCACCTCATTATGGCATTCTTGCATGGCTGTTTGTGCATTTCTGATGGGAGCCATCATCCATGGTTTCAGTGCATAGCCAGCATCCCCCATCCGGTGGCCATATGGGATGTCCCCCCTGGCAAATACCTGATACAGCTGTGAGGCATGCCAGATGTGGGAGTCGTGATAGCTTACAGGGCTGTCAGCACACACATTCATGATAATGCCCTGGGCATTGCACATGACCTGGCAGCTGATGGAGGGGTATCCCTTGTGGTTTATGTGGTGCCTACCCTGCTCACCAGGTGGTGACTTGATGTGTATGTGTGTAAGTCTATTGCACCCAGTACCTCTGGGTAGTCTGCCACATGGTGGAAGAGATGCATATTGCTGGCCAGCTCCTCCTGCATTCAGGGGAAGTATATGTGCTCATTGGCATGTGGTAACATGGCATCCAGGAACTGGTGGAGTACCCTGGATGCTGATGCCTGTGAGATCCCCATGATATCCCCAGTTGGCCTTTGGAAGGTACTTGTGGCTAGTATTCTCAAGCTTACACATATCTTCATGTCCACTGGGATGGGTTCCCCTCTGTTACTTCTGGCTCTGAGGTGTAGCTGGCACAGCTCAACAAGTTGCTGAATGGTGTCCCTGTCCACCCTGTAATGCTCTATCTCCAGATCATGTAGCCCCTGGTAGGTTATCCTGGGTCTGAACACTCCTCTCCTCCTCCAGTGCCTGAGATGGTTGTCAGCATCATCCTCCACACCACCATCAGTCTCCAACACATGCTGGTGAATCAAAGCTATGGCAGCCCCTAACATGTACATATTAAAAGTTCCCCGTCTGTATACACCAATGGTGCAGAGTGTCTGGGAATACACAAGTGTGTGTGTGGGGCTTTCACACCTTATACTATTGTGCAAAGGATGATGCTGGTGTAATTGGGTGTGTATGTGCAATTCCAGCTGCGGGATATCTTAATTATTCATTTTACAGCAGGTACTACTATTGTGGGGCCTATGGTGTTGACTTACGCTTGGCTGCCATTATTCATCTATTGCCCTTTACTTCACTTTTCAACCCGATTCCCCTCCCATTGTCAGGCATGCATCCAGCTGCTGGTTTTCTTGTTTTGTACTTTCACAGCCCAGGATTGTGTTGGGAAATGTGTTATGTAGCTGATCTACTGCAAGTTTGCTTTGTTCTGCTGTGACAGTTCTCTTTTCTTTGCTGTACAACACCACCCCTTTCCTGTTCTGCAGGTAGCTGCTAGCAGCCTTATTAGCTGTTGTCAGTGGCCCACTGTGAGTCCCTAGGTGTTAATTACTCATTTGTAGTCCAATTACCACGCTGCAGCATTTCCTTATTGTCTTCCCATATCCTTTCTGTTTCAGCTGTGGTGCGCACCGCACACAGCCATTTACCAGGTTTCGAGCACGTATTCATCCACGTTCACATGCATTTTCGGTTACCTTGTGTGCTCTCATCTAAGCAAAGCTATGGCTACTTCCACACCCCTATCCTGCGGCTTTGCTTAGCAACAGGCAACCCGGATTAGCAATGATCCAATGTGCTTACAGCTATGGTGGCGCACCCCTTTGTTGATGCCATGTTTACCTCCAGGCCACTCCTCGGTGTTATACCACTACACCATGTGGTGCATCTTTACGCAGGCGGGGCATTTGCGATTCAGTATTACTTGACTCATTTGCATAGCATTGACTACTAATTCCTAGTTACCACGCAGAACACTGTCACAGACCCTTAGCAACCCTTGTGCCATGGTTGTGGTGTTGCATGCGTGCCATTGACTATTATGGGAACTTCTTGAATTGTGTTACATTGCAGTTTTATGACATCTAAATATATTTTCCGTGTGATCCCGTTTTCACACCAATGCACTGTGGTTTTACTTTGCGTTAGTGTGGGCATGACATTAAATGTTATTTTTTATGTGTTGTGCATGTTTTTTTATGCCATTGGCTATAGATTTAGCCATTGGCATATATTAACATTATAATGTTATTATATCATATATGTTATATGTTATGTTATATCATATATAATTATTATAACATTATAACATTTATAATAACATTATAAGTGCCTACCACCCTCCTGGAAGACCAAAATTGTTTTATCTACCAAGATACAACCCTCCATCCTTCTTGGAAACATACCCAATAAGACAGTGAAATTACGTGCTACTCTAATACGTTTCACTCTAAAGATTTAAGAATTGTGTATGTTAACCTAGCTACCTACATAGGACTGCCTGCAGCCAATAACCCCCTATCCCCACTACCAAACTAGTGGAGTCTCCCCTCCTACATATTTCTCAACAGTTCCCCTTGTGGTTTTAATACATTATTTCCCTCCCCATCCTTTTTTATCACCCCCTTTTCTCTAGCCACTGTCTTAGCTATTATTTATCTGGCCACTAGGTCAAACCCTTCTACTGCCTTTTTGCTCCTCTTACTTCACACCTCTCCTATACCTATATAAGTGTCTTGGAAGCCTTTTCTTTTTTCCAGACTGTTTGTCTTTCACCCTCCCCTCCCAGACTGTGTTACATATACTACTACCTTACGCTTCTACTCCAACTCTGTATAAAGTTGAAACTCTCTTTACCTTATATACACTACCTGTGCTTACTTACCTGCTGTTTCCTTCTCTCTATAGATTGTTTTCAGCAACACACCACTCTCTTGTGTCTCCACTCTCTTGTGTCTTCCCGCTCCGTTCGCCATTCGGGCTCACTCCGCTCCCCTACCCTGCCCCCAAATCCCACCCGCCCCTACCATCTCTACATTTATACCCTCATAGACACACCCTTTACTTTTCTCTAACCACTCAGGAGAACGTTGACAGCCACACCCTCTTTCTCTCCACTCCCCTCCAGTATAAATCCCTCCTACTCTCACCTGCCTAATCTCTTCTAAACAACATAACCCAACTCTTCTCATTCCATACCTTACAGTCCCTTTCTATCATGTATTACCAGCATCCTACCTTACTACTACCAACTCTCCTTACTCTGCTCACCTCTACCTATCTTTTAACCTCATATGCACAACCCCTTCATTATACTCTTACCATCCCTAACAAACAAACAATAACTTCCCCCTTAGCCCTACCCACAAGCTATCTCTATACTATCTACAAAACCAGCTACCTTCAAGCCAAATATCATTGTCTTGCTCATATTAAATACTCTATACTTATCCACAGAAGACAACTCAACTACTACTGTAAATCTCCACAATACTACAACCTTACAGTACTCCACTCATTATTAGATGGGGACATCCACCCCAACCCCGGCCCCAAACCTTCTTCTACATCCCCTAACGATTACCAATACAAAACAAACCCATCACCTTCACACATGCCCTATAAATCACTCTCAATAGCCCATCTAAATATACGTAGCATTTGCAACAAAATACCACTACTTCATGCTCTTCTTGAAGTTCAGCAGTTTGACATCCTCTGCTTAACAGAAACATGGCTCAAACCCACAATAAAAGATAATGAAATTCTACCCCCAGGCTACAGTATGCTTAGACAAGACCGCCTAAATAAAAAAGGTGGAGGGGTTGCAATTCTCTTTAAGGAAGGACTTCAAATTAGCAAAACTAGTCATAACTTACCATCTAACAACAATGCAGAAATAATTATCTCTAAACTGCAGCTGAACCTGCATAAAACAATAAACATTATCTGCACATATATTCCCCCAGGTAATAATGCTACTACACTAGAAGACATATTAAACTGGCTTTCCTTAAATCTCCAACAAGAAACAATACTATTAGGAGACATTAATATTGACTGGAATTCATGTATACAAACAAACCCATCCACCCTTATCAACCTGCATGGCTTCTCTCAAACCATTAACTCCCCAACAAGAACAAATAAGCTTAATAATAAAGAAAGCATCCTTGACTGGATACTTATAAATAGTCCACAACAAAACTACACTACAGGAATCCTCCCAGATGACCTTAGTGACCACCCTCTAACATATATTATCAGACATAAAAGTAATTGTACTATCCCTACATCAGTCAGATCATCTCGCAGCAAAAAACATTTTGACCCCAAATTGTTTCAAACTGAACTTAAGCAATGCAATTGGTCACCTCTTAAGTCTCTCCCTATTAATGAAGCAGTTAATTACTTTAATACCACCTTCCTGGCAATCCTAGAACATCATGCTCCAACACAATCCATTAGAATGAAAACTAAATCAGCCCCATGGCTCTCAAAAAATACTAGGAAGCTAATCCTTAGTAGAAATAAAACCTGGGCAAAATGGCGTAACACAAAAAACCCAACTGACCACCAATCTTTTAGACAGCAAAGAAATATGACAAAAAAAGCTATTCTACAAGATAAAAAGAACTTTTATACTCAATTGCAACAATCATCCCCTCACCTATCACAAAAATTCTGGTCTTCTATCAACACACTAATATCCCCTGGAAAAGTAGCTACATCTAATCCTTCAGGTTCTAATCCTTATTGCCCAAGGCAAACAGCTAATACCTTCAATACTTTCTTTACTTCTGCTATACTTAATCTAGCTAATCAACAAAACCCTGATACCTCCAAACTACCCACTCCTACCTCCATCCCCCCCTTTCCACCTCAAACCTATATCCACTTCATATATCTCTGCCCTGTTACAGAAATTAAAACCTTCCACCCCCTCAGCTGATAAACTACCATCTGAATACCTGCAAATTGGAGCAAAAGCCATTGCCTACCCCATCTCCATATTGATTAATAGAACCATAGAAGAAGGCACTATTCCATCGCTCTGGAAAATCTCACACATCATTCCTCTTTTCAAAGGTGGAGACTCCATTGAGTTTTCCAACTTCCGCCCCATAGCATTACTATCTCCACTTGCAAAAATTATGGAGAAATGCATACACAAACAATTACTTACCCATCTACTTTGTCACAATCTTCTAGCTGACTGCCAACATGGTTTTAGGCCATTCCATAGTACTACCACAGCCTTACTATCCTTTACTGACTGTATCAATAATAACCGCAACAAAAATATTCTTTCCTCAGCATTCTTCGTAGACCTGTCCAAAGCCTTTGACATGGTCAATCATCAACTTCTAATCCACCGATCGAAGTCCCTCTCTCTTGACCACCTAGCTATAAACTGGTTCACATCCTATCTGGAAAACTGAAAACAAGCTGTTCTTTGGAATAACCAACTTTCTGACCTCCTCCCCACCTCTATAGGTGTCCCTCAAGGCTCTATCTTAGGCCCTCTACTGTTTTCCATTTTCATAAATGACCTTCACCTAGCTACCCCAGATACAACTTGCATTCAATATGCAGACGACACTACCATCATTTGCTCTGGTTCCAACCAAACTGAACTTCATTTCCTCACACAAAAAGCCTTCACCACTATAGAGCAATGGTTCTCTAACCACTGTCTTCTCCTTAACCCAACTAAAACTAAACTTCTGCTTTTTGCACCCTCCCACTTATCTCCCTCCTTTAATTTCTCACTCACATCTAATAATGGTACGCTAATCTCTCCTGACCACAGCACCAAACTCTTAGGAATTACAACTGATAACCAACTAAAATTTGACTCTCACATAAACTCCACCATAAAATCCACTAACAAAAAACTAGGATCTCTCTATAGAATCAAATCTTTTCTGACTCCTGAAGCCAGAACCACTATAGCTAGAACTCACTTAATCTCTACCTTATTATATGCCTCCCCCATATACACTAATCTTTCTAAGCATAATCTTAACAAACTAGCTACAGCATTTAACCACATTGCCAGATTTGCTACAAACTCTCCATACAGGACTCATCACTGTCTCAATCTCAAAGAACTAGGCTGGCTGGAATTACCTCACCTGATACAATTCTACCAACTTACAATGGCCCATAAAGCCCTATACCACCCTGACAGCACTCCAATGCTCTCCTCCCTCATTAAATCATACAATAATCTGGGGAAACTGCGCTCTTCTAACAGAATGCTGATTCATACCTCCTTTTCAAATAACGTAGCTGGTGACACTATATTTTCTAATTCTGTTGGCAAAATATGGAATCTACTACCACAAAACCTTACTACCATAACATCACTCCCACTATTCAAAACTAACTTAAAACTATTTCTCACTAACCACTGGCTATGCTCCTGCAATAACCCTGACTAAACAGCTTATTTGACTCTTTAAGCTAACCTTCTCTGCTTAATTTCCTAACTCTGTCTCTCCAGAGTTTTTACTCACCATGTCTGAGTGCACTAGGCATTTTTTTTCCTTTTCTTACATACTCACTAATATTTTTCAATTTTTCTGATCTCATAAATGACTACCCATCTGCTTTCTCTAACTTTACTTTTTTAGCCCTCTTCAATGACATTTGTTATTTTCTGTATGATTATAGTGTGTTTTTTATTATTATTATTTAGTGTGAGCTTTTAATATTATTATTACCACTTAGATGAATAGTTTTTAGTAGTATGTTAGCGGAGCTTTTCTCCTCGGGCCTCCACTGAAAATGGACATGTATCCAGCTGGACTAGCCCGGTCAACAAATGTAAAATAAATAAAATAAATAAATAAATAATATGTAAATTTGGTCCGCTTTCATGGCTCTGATTTTATGTTTGAAAAAATGTAAACCACTTCATGAATCGCTATATACCTTCATTTGCATGCTACACTGCTGCACATGGGGTAATTAGCATACATGCACCAGCAGCTGTGCAGTTCTGGTGTACGCTGGTAGTGCACGTGGAAACAGCTCGTACCTGAATCGCTCGGCAGCCATATTTGGTGCTAGATCACCGACGATACTCCAGCGTCTGGTGCAAGCTTCATGAATCCTGGGGAATGTTTTTTAATCCCACATTTATTTATCAATTTCTGAGTTGATGATTTTCCTCCTGTTGATCTCCATCTCCAAAATCTAGTCTCTGGTTTATTTCCAGTGTACTCCTGCTTCTTCTAGTCAACTCTTGTGCTTTTATTCTGTCTCTTAAGCATTTTCCTTTAGAACATTGGAAAAGGTTTAACTGGCATATTTTCTGTATGGACTTTATTATTAGAAGAGTAAGAATCAGAATTCCCCTCTGAGAGTTAGCTTTTTGTTGGATAAACTTTTATATTTCATCCTTTGCATGTTCTGCATCAAAAATGATTTTGACCCTCCAGAAAAGAGTATTCTGAAAATAGCTGGATAGAGCAGCTTGGATCTCACATTTGGTTCTTGACAGTCCCTGATTGCTGGAATAAATTTACTAGTCTTTTGCCTGGTGTACAGTAATTATTTTCTACAAAGACTTTACTGTCTCCTAGGTCTTTATCTTGCCACAGTTTTGTCAGAATCAACTCTTTCTGGTGGTATAATTGATTATTTACTATTAAAGGTCTGGATTGCGTTCTTATGGCCAGGTTCAGAGCATACACATTATGTGCCCTTTCAATTAACAACTCCTGCTGTGGAATACCAGTCTAGTTGCCTGTTTGTGCTTTCATAAAATAAATAGTCTGTTCCTTCCAGTTTTTCTGGTACAGCAGAAAATCTCAGGTTTTCTCTACATGCTCTGTCCTCTAATTCTACCATTTTTGAAACATCTCTTCTTGGACAGTTTCATACTCAGCCAGCCTTTCCTTCATTTCAGCCTCTGATTTCTGCAGTTTTATCAGTACATCTGAATATCTACTTAAGCCTTCTTCCATTTCCAGCCTTTTTTATTTGAGTTGATATAGTCATTCAGTGTTTCATTTATTTAAATCAGTTCTGAACACATTTGACTTACGTTTTCCTCTAGATAACTAGAAGTCACGTCTTGCACCAGAGTTGGAGCTTGAACTACTTTTTTGCTGAGGATTTTTCCCACATGATGTTCTCTCCTCACCTTTTGTGATTGATTTTCTTTCTGGTTCTCTGAACTTTTTTTTTTTTTGCTGGCATTCTGACAGTGCACTTACCAGCCAGTTACTGAAGTTCACCCAAAAAGACAAATTTACTGGCTCTCATTTTTGAGTTTCTGTTTTCACAATGTGAGAGCTGAAATTAAGCTGCTACTCAGTGTGCAGCCATCTTAGAAGTTGGTGAATATATTTATTGATACTTTCCTTCCATATTTAGATGAGCATATCAGTTTCCCCAACACTTCAGGGACAAGATCCAACACCATGCATGGCTTATATGACACTGTCTGCCTCCCTGATATGCTTGTGTTTTATATGGCACGCATGTTATTAAAGGTTCCACATGGTATTTATGGACAATAATATGCCCATACCTCTCAGGTGTTCAGATTTTCACATCATGTCCAGATTTTCACCTTATATTTCTTGTCTGTTCCTCATAAAATATGTGGATTTCTGGCAAATCTTTGGGAATGAAGTCACTACATAATGACATACATTTGAGTTACAGACTTCACATACTTCAAAAAATGTATGTTAATGTTATATATGTTGTTCTAGCAATGTACAAAGTTTATATGAGCAATATTTAACATCTGTTTCTGATTTTGGGCCTTTGTCTCCCAATTAGTTTTGGATTTGTCCACATTTATTGCAGTAGGAGGTTGAAACGTGTAGGGTTACAATTCCATCAACTACCAGGTAATGTGTAATGCATGGGGTTTACTACTCAATGTATCTGCATATCAACCTGGCAGTGCTCATTACTCCAATAACTGGCATGTAAGTCTTCTATATCTCAACTTCCTGCATATGGAAATTCCACAGCCCATCTAGCTGGTAAGTGTAGGCATTGTGATAAGTAGGCTTATATACATAGCCAAAGACAGAGTGTGTACACATCTCATCCCCTCCATATGTTTCTGTTGTGTTTCAGGTGATGCAGGATACCCACTGGAGCCCTGGTTTATAATGCCTATATGGAACTCACACAGCTTTGCCAAAACACAGTGTAACATCATCCATGCATAAACTGGAAACAGCACTGAGTATATTTTTGGCTTGTTGAGGCATGGTTCTGCTGCATGCTACATCTCAGGGATCTCTTTAGTATATCCCTGACATCATTTGCAACATGTTTGTAGCATGCTGAATGCTACATAAGATGATTATTAAGATGTGTGCATATCAGCCATCTGACTAGGAGACCTCTGGATCTGCTATTGCTGCTGCAGTCACAGTAAGCATGCAGATATTACCCAGCAATGACAGTGAGACTAACAGGCAGTGAGGAAAAGTCATGCCATCCCCACAGACAGTGACAGGAACTGTACATAGCAGTGCAAGTGAAGCAACAGCATATAGTCCAGCACTGTGATGCCATGCTGAACACAGAATAACAGTGCTGTGTCACGCAGATCAAATATGATGCATGCAGTATTAGTTAAAGACTATGCTGAGCAGTGACTGCTTGAGTCATTCTATGAATCAGACATCTCCATATACACCCTAGAGGAAGGAGGGAGAGTGGAGTAAGTCAGAGTTGTCATCATTTGCACAGGCGGTAGTGGACTCAATAACACATGGTAGATATCCCAACCTGGGTAGGGTGCATGTCACCAGAGGTGGAGACAAGGGTCTAGTGGTAAGGTCTTCTCTGTGTAATGGAAAATGTCCTCAGGTGAAAATGAGAAGGTGTCATTACAAGACATTGACTGGAAGAGGTTCTGTTATATGACTGTGATCTGGGGCCAGTGCACTGGGTTGTTGTGGGAGGACTACAGGTACCCTGTGACAGCGATTTTGTGCTACTATTGGAATATAGCTGTCTCTGTAGACTGTCAGTCATCACTGTCCATGACATGCTGCAGTGAACTGAGTTTCCCCTAGAGTTGGTGTTGCAGACTTTATATTCTTCACTAGTCTCCCAAAGTGACTGCCCTGTGGATCTACCTACCCTGATTATGCATAACACTGATAGATGGAACACTGATGGTGGCACTTGTTATTATCCACACAAATGTGGTTATGGAAGACATGTGCCACCATAGCCCTCAAAAAGCCTAGTATGGCAGTGTCCTCGGACACCATGGCCTCCCTAAGTTATTGACAGTGATGGGTGAGATCCACACAGAAGATGCTCACCACAGCAATTATCTCCACATTAGCATAGATAGCAGCAGACTATACCCAGATTGGTGGTTGATCCCTAGTGGTGTCTGCATATTGGGGGACAGATGCAACATTTGACTATGCTGGGAACCTTATCTGGCTGCAGTATGATGGCAATACCCACAATAGATGCAGTGTGCTCATCTGCTGCAGCCACAGTGGGAGTGGTAGCTGAAGCCACAGTGGGAGCAGTACTGGTGTTCTAAGTCATGCATGATTCCCTTCAGTAAGGATGGTAAGGGTATCCTGTAGCAGTAATCAGTCCTCTGAATTTACAGTATAAGATGGAACAGACTGAGTGCTACAAATAAAGTCTTGTGGTATCTATGTAAATAGTGGTACAGACTATGCAGATATAGAACAGATACATAACTCTGCCATTCCTATGTGACTACACACCTGATGTACCTAAGGGAAACATATATAGTGATATCTGTACCCTGCCAACACAGACATCATAGCTGCTATACCAAAATATAATATGGTTACTAATTTGGCACATCTATCAATGAGACACTTGAGAATTGTCCATCCCTAGAGCAGTCTAGGTTTTTTCTCTAGGTAAGAAACCTGTGCCTTAGTTATCTCCATGAAGGGACACTAGGAACATCTTCTCATCATTTAAGCTTGTGGTGTGAGGTGGCTAATCTACAATGGCTGATGTCTGTGCTGCTGTTTTGTGTACCTTCTTGTTGACCATCAGGATTATGTTTATGACATGCCTCTGATGCTGCTGTGTTGTGCATTTCCACCCACCAACAACATTGATTTCATGGACCGCTGTCTCCGAGATGTCATCCCATCAAGGTTCGTGAGCATGCTGCATCCCTAGCAAATAGCACCCATGGGTCCTGACTGCTTGTAGCAGAATGTCATTCTCAGCTCAGCTGAAGTTGTTCAACCTATGCCATCTTCCCCATGTAGAGGAAAAGACAACATCTGTTAGAACAAGAGTTATAGTTGTAGACTACTGACTGCAGGGGGACAGTACGCTAGCAATTACAAACAGTAAGTTGATATAGGTATAAAAAACACAACAGGCATGGACAGGGATAGGAACACATAATATGTCACCGATATGCTATGTTGTAAACACTAAGGTACTCCAATGATATCTCAGACCAGTGGAAGGAACATACTGGTGTATGTTTACAGCTGAGTTGGCTGAAGCAGAGAGGCCCACAGGGATATACAGGCAATGGTTAGTCTTCACTGACAGTATGTGTAGGGAGCATCTATATGGCCACATGACACAGTGGGCTTCTGTGGTATGATTTTGGGTTACATATCGGGGCCCATGACAGTTGTGCCCACATCATAAGCTCACAGCACACATGTAGGATATACAGTATAGTATTAGGGATAGGAAGTCCTGAGAGTTAGCTGAATACCTTCATCTACAATGTAGATTTTCAGCCACATATATTACATATGGGGGCTATATGTAGGTAGAAGTTGTAGGAAGACATATTTCAGATTAATATGCAGACCTAAACTCTGTTTCAAGGAAAGGCTTCAGATGTACATCACATCAATAGTTCTTAAAATTCTGTAGAACACTGTATATCCTTGGGGCTGCATCTTCAGAAAACCTTGCTTCTCTGCTGTCAGAAACGTGTTTCAAAATTTATTAGTACTGCAATTGCTGCTACTCCTTTTTTTCTGCTAAGCAGTTTTCCATTTAAAATTATATACTGTCCACCTAAGTTGTAAGTATATAGCAGTTTATACAGTATGTTTTCAAATGAAACAATGCTTCATGTATGATTGTCCACAGCACATCACCATTATGCCTTAGGTGAGGGTGTGGGCATACAGCCTGATGCATATACTCACATTGTGCTTCATGTCGCTTACAATTCCTAATCTACACTTCTAGCACATATCACAGGTGGTCTACTTTGCTCTGTCAAAAGCCCATATACTTGAATGTTATTTTTGTGATTCGAAAATAATGAAAACTGAAATCCCGATCTGCACAGTTTTTCCCAGAGCAAGTAAACACTTGCTCAAATTGAGGAAATATACCCTTTCCCCCACTGTAGTGTGATCCTGGAGTTGGTATATATAGTTAAGGGGTGTGGGGGCATAGCCCCCCCAGGTACTATGGTGTATTTTCATGAAGTTTTGGTTAAGTGTTTATTTGCCCTGGGAAAAATTGCACAGTTTGGGATTTTAGTTTTCGTTATTTTTGTCTTGCAAAAATAACGTTCAAGTATTAGGGCTTTTGAGCATGCAAGTAGATCCTTCATGGGTCACTGTCTTGTTTTACAATACATTCATAGCAATGAAAATCAACACTAATGATACTCAGAAAGTGTCTGGCATGCTAAAGAGAGCAAGATTATACTCCATCTGTTGCATAGACTGATCAGGGAGAGACGTCTGGGAGTCCATTTCAGAAGTTGTATGGTTGATTTGGCCCAGATGAGCTGCTGAGTGAGGCCACTTGCATCCTCAGGAGTTCTGAGTAATACAGACATGTTTTTTATTATGTTTGGTGTCACTACACTGAAGATCTCCAGCAGTGGGAAGGACTTTAGGCAGAAAAAGTATAAATCATATGGTATTTGCAATTATTACTGTTTCTTCAGAGTGCATTTTTAACTTTTTTTCTGTCATCCAGAGTAGTGTTCCTAGTAAAGTCTGTTGCTGCTAACAAACACCTGGACATACCATGTGGGTTTCTGTACAGAACTCTCTCTCTGTGCTGTGCCCTTGCTTGTCTGTCTGCCATTGTACTGTGGCATATTGTTCGATACTGCATAGATGCTCAGCTGTGAGTCTGTAGGCACCATGTCAGGCTTCTGCTATCTTGCATGTACACATGGGTTGCAGCTTAGTTGTGAACCTGTTTGCACATATTCATGCTTCTGTTGTCCTGCACATTCATGTGGGGCTGTAGTTTTGTTGTAAGCTGCAGGTCCATTTCCAGTCTTTCGCTATCATGTACAAACATGCAGGAATGCAGTTTTGCACTGATATGGGTATGACAGCTACCACCTGTCTGTGGTAGCTGTTTTTTTTCTTTTGTATAATTCAGCATGAGTGGAATGGGAGGCCAGTCATGCTGACTGCTGCAGAAGGAGGACTTGCATCAAAACATGGTTAACTTAAATATTATTTGCTGACTTGTACAATTTTAGTTGGACATCTTTACATTAGTCTTCCCATTGTGTCTCCCTGTGTAGGTCATGATGCCATGGAACTGCAGGTATACCAGCTGCAGCTGATTTCTGACTCTGTGGCTGTGGTGGATGAGAGTGCTGGAAGTGTCTTTGTTGGTGGGGTTCTGACATCTCTTAAGCATGTAGCCCAGCTTCATCACATGCTGTGCCTCAACTGTTAGTGTGGCAGATGGCACAGGCAATTGTTTGTGGTGTAACAGCTACCACTCTGTCCCTCCTAGACTGCATTGCAGAAGAACTTTTTGTTGGATCAACTTAACATCGGTGTGGGTAGGTCAATAGCCTCTATGTTATTCATTGTAATGGATCCCTACTCCGGGCCAGCAATCAAGGAGACTCAGTTTTCACCACTGATTCAGGTGAGAGATGGTCACTAAGAGCAAAGATGGATTCACACAACATTTTCAGATGCAGCTCCCTGAACCAAGCACAATTTCCCTTCAGATCTGGGGCTGGACTCTCTTTCTCTCTCCAGACCCACACAAATCACCACACTGACCTCTTTGGAGCTCTTTGTCCCTGTTCCTACTAGCTGACGCACACACACTTGGACATTTGAGTTTCACACACACATACACACCTGGGAAAAGCTGGCACAAATTTACTAGCTGTGCCCCTTTCTGTCAAGACTCTGAGGTAATAATGCTGCAACCAGTCAACTACCCTAAGGCCCAGTCAACTACCCTAAGGCTCTTACAAAGGATACCCAAATATAATGTGTAAAATTAATACTAATACATATGGTAGAGTGTGACTGAAGGAGCAAGGCTTTCAGAAGCAGCCATAGTGTCACTAAAACTAGCATAAGTACTCTCAAGATATCAAAAGTATTATCTAAAGGGCCACTCACAATGAAAAGTATTAAAATATTTAATTATAAATAATAAAACATAAAACAGGAGAATACCGAATACAATAAATGACAGTGTCTCAACCACAGAGATATAAAAAAATAATACAGTTGGATAGTTTCTCACAGATGCAGAAAACAATACTAGATTATTCTCATGAAATGTCACTGACTAACTAAAGAATTACTGTTCTCTGACAACTAACTAAAGCAAGGCAAGCTGATATATGGTGACTGTCTTACCACAGCAAAAGCTAGATGATGTCTCTCTGTCTTTGTGAGATACATATCCTGTCAAAAATCTTTCCTGTCAGATTCTAAAGTGCTGCTGTGAGGATTCCAAAGAAAACAGATGCTGGTTAGAGGATGACATCACCTCTGGTCACCTGAGTCTGGTACAATACATACACACAGAGCTTTGCTAAGATCTGTGGCAGGATCTAAAAGCTATAACACAATTTCAAACTTTCCACCCATCCAAGGTTCTCTGATAAGCATGCACATTTGATCAGTTACAACAATACAACCTGATATACATGCATACATTCTTCTGTTCAGCAGGCCCCACTGTTGATGCATTTTTAACACATGTAACTTTACAAATATATTTTTAACATAAACATCTGTACAAATCATTGTGATAGTCCTATAACATAAAATTCTTAACAAAATTCCAGCTAGCTATGCTGGCATATGGACACATGCACTGTCTTACTCTCCCTGGCACAGATGGCACTAACTTGTAACATCACACTCATACCCTACCCAGTTTCCAGTTGGTTGTATCCCCATCCAAATAAGTCACAACACAGCCCTTTCTGGTTGTCTGGTCCTCCCCATCCCCATTTAGAAACCCTATGTTTTTGCTGTTGAGCTCATGCCTCCCCTTCTAGAGTGGACATATCTATCCCTATTTATTTATGTTATTTTGTGTTTGTGTGCACTGGCTGATTGCTATTCTTCACCTTCTTTCTTATCCCTGTTACCCTATAACTCTGCTCAACACCCCCCCCTCTCTCTGTTCCTACAGTCTGATATTCATATATGGTTGCAGTCTGCAAGAGTGAACACTCTTACAGGTTTATTTTTCAACCTTTCGGCTGCTTTCCAAGATCACCGAAAAACATAGTCTGGGAATTTGCCCTTACCCCTCTGTTGCGTGATCTTGGAGTTGGTGAGTGGCGGAACACAGGGGTGGGGGTTGCCCTCCTCCAAAAATATTGTTATATAACCACCCTAAGTTTTGTATTCACTTAACTGTCAGTTACTCATTGATAAGACAACTGTATATGTATGTATATGAGTATATATCTATCTATCTATATATATATATATATATATATATATATATATATATATATATATATATGTATGTATATATGTTTACTATCAAAACTTGGAAACTGCATCAGTCGACTGACATGTGGTCGACTTGCAGTTTCCAAGTCGACATAATTTCGAACCAAAAACGATTGACTACACTACAGCGAATGAGAAGTGTAGATCAATATTTTGGGTTTGACATTGTGTAGTGAGGTGGTGGTTCAGTGAGGAACAGGGAATTAGCCCATTTTCTCAATATAGTGTGATCTTGAATTTGGTATATTTTATGTTGGGGGGTGTGGAGGGCAAAGCCCCCCACTTAGTTATGTTTGTAATTGTGTGTATGTGTTTTTGGTGCTCGCGATTTCTTTTCCAGGGAAAGAAATCATTGTTTTGAATGTTCGCGGTTTAGTGCAGTCAGTGTTTACATGATCCTGAAGAGGCATTTGATGTAATGTCTCTTCCAGCATTTAATATATCTCATTACCAAAAGGCTGACTATCAAAACATTGAGATTAGAACAGTGTAACTCTAAAAACATTGAACTATTACAGTAACAAATCTTTTTTTAGATTGGTCACTCTTATTTTACATTCGTTCTTATTACCTTCAAATTTTATTACCTAAATCCATTTTTACATTTGCTGTCATTGCCTTGAAATTATAATTTCTTAAGCGCTTAGAATTGTTTCATCATCTTGTAATGCTTTCCTTGTGTATCACCTCACACTAGTAGATTATCAGTGTGTTTACACAAATTCTAAGCCTCCAGTTTCGTGTACAACATTGCTTTGGAAGTCATCTGGTGTGATGAAATGTCAGACTAAAGTCTGATAAATCTGTACCTTCCTAATGGAATATTAATTATGCAGAATTGGGAAATTTTATAACTAGCTTTATCTGACATAATCCCTGCTTTACATCTTGTAAAGAATGTAGCATTTAACATTGTTGAATCCACTTGTATGCAATAGACAATGCTTTCTTTTAATCACTTTGTTTAGACCCAGTGGATCAATAAAGATGTTAATTTGTTCATGCTTCACAATAATGATGATGCTGCTCACCCATTGTTCTGTCTCACACTGCTTTTTAATGGCACATATGTTTTCTTTACACGCTTTTTACTCATTTATACTCTTTTAAGCTATAGGTCCTTTCTGAGGGAATGCATTGCTGGCATAGCATCAGGATATATTTTTATGTGATGCTTTTATAGAAACATTCTAAGCCTCTAAATATAGCTGCGTAGTCATGGAGACTGTCATTGGCATGGCTCTTTGCAATATTCAAAATGCTTCTGTGACTTTGTGATTGCTGCAGTAAACATGCATTGTTTGCTTTCACACTATGAACTTGTTTGACCATTACTAGCTTCTCTGAAGCCAAATGACCCATAATAATAAGATAATTTTTTTAAGTGCTATGATTTAAAACAGGCTCTTGTGCATTGAATTTATATAGTCACTCCTCAATAGCTTCTGATCCAGTGTATTTTTCTGGTTCTCTGATTTTGAGTCTTTGGTGCCAATGCTTCAAAAGTATCTTTCAACTTAATACAGTAAATAACAAATGACCAGGAAGCCACGATTCAACGACCAGAGTATTTAATAGGTTAAAACAACAAAATCAAGTTACTAACAGTATTGGGGTGTCTGGAATGAATTGCTCCAGTGAATTGTGTGTTGATGTAACAGGGTAGCCTCGAATACAACAGCAAATAAAGCAAAAAATCCATGAAAACCCTGAAACTGGTGCGTAAAAGAAGATATGTAAAGAACAGACAGCCAGGAAGTCACAATTCAACTACCAGAATATTTATTAGGTTAAAACAGCACAGTTAAGTGCTTTTGTCTTTATGACTTCTTCAGAACTATGCAATACAGGAAAATAACCCTTCTTATAGGAAATTAAATAATTACACACATCCAGATGCAACCACTAAAGAAAGGCTGTAAAAACTGTAAAAAACAAGGCATTTAAAGATACAGTACACTCTAAATACAGAAAAAAAAACTTTACAATTTGCAAACTCTTAGCTTCATTTCACTTACAAGAGACACATTTTCATTTAAACCAGGAGAACTGGTAGCATTCAAACAAAGCTATCAGTATATCTCTCTTTGCAATACCCAATTCTGCCAGTCACCACAATAGGCACCTGTAACAATCTGGTCCAACACAAGAAATTTGAATCTAATAAAGCCAACACAAAGTGAGGCATGTCTTGCCAAAGCACTTTTATTGTTATTCTTCACAATACTGTAATGGTGCTGATAGATCCTTCTGTTGAAGCATTTTTAGTCTTGCCAACATAAACCGCAGTACAGGTGCAACACTTTGCAAGGTAAATCACCCTCTCACTATTACAGTTGAATTTACCTCATGGTTTAAGGTCCAGAATTTTTCCCTATAATGGACCATCTGGATTGATCTCAATAAACAGACATTGTTTACACTGCCCACATTTTGGTGTCAGAAAAACAGTCTCAGAAAGCCGACTAATTGGCCTCTCCAAAATCTTCTTAATGTTTGGTTTATTTTTAAAAGTCAAGCTTGGTGGAGATGTAAGCAATGCTTTTAACTCATCATCACATTGAACCAAAAATCAATTATTGCAAAGAATTTTCTGAATGTCCTTAGCATCAACAGAATAAATGCAAAGTCATGTCAGAATGAAAGTTGTGACTCTGTTCAGCTTTACATCCCATAGCACCTAATAAAGCCAGATCTTGTTTTAAACTCTTAATAATAATGGGTGCATATTTACCTTCCCTGTCATGAAGGACTTGATGGTACAGTTCATCAGTCAATATGTAGGGGTACCCTTGAGCGTGAAACTTGTAATTAAGCTTGTCAAATTCCACAATACATGTTTCATCATCTGACATAAGATGAGACACCCTAATGAACTGGCTCTTGACAACCCTTTTCTTCCGATGAAAGGGGTGACAACTGGTAAAATACAAAAAGCTGTTACAAAATGCTGGCTTCCTAAAAATGGAAGAAACAAAACCACCATTCATGTTCTTTTTAATTTCAATATCCAAGAAATTAACACAGCTTTTATCCACGCTGTAGGTAAATTTGCAGAACAATGATCTTCCAATTGCATAATAAAGTCATCAAACTGGACTCTGCTACCCAACCAGATGATAAGAAGGTTGTCCAGGTAGCAAAAATATCTGACACAATGTGAAAAGAGATCAAGCTTGAAGACCATTTCCAGTTCCCATTTCAACAATGCCATATTTGCAAAATTGGGGGCACATGCTTCCCCCATAGCTGCACCCTTCAACTGCTTGTAATTTTCTCCCTCAAACAAAAGAAAATTATTCTGCAACACAAAGTCCATAAAATCACCAACCAGCATGTTATCGATGTCTGAGAGAGATCCATGTCTAGTAACCATCTCTCAAAACCAGTCAAGCACTTCCTCATGTGGGTTAACAGTATAGAGGCTTTGAATGTTACAGGTTGCCAACAAAAATTCATTTCCACAATCAATGTCTCTGAGCTTATCCAACAGATCCTAAGAGTCAGAAATAATCTTCTTGAATTTACCACAAAATTTCTTTAGATTTTGATCAATAAACTTCACCAGTAGTTCGGCCACTGAGCCCCCAGCTGCAAGTATTGGCTGCATGGGGGGGGGGGGGGGGGTCAGAAATACTTGAATGAATTTTCAAGATTCCCTACATTTTTGGAATGGTGGGGTAGTGAATTTTAAGGAAATCATATAGCCCATGGGACAAGGTGTCAAACAACAGGCCCCTTATTTCTCTCTCACAGGCTTTTTCAAGTATATTCAAAGCAGGGTGGAGGGGATTTCCAACATTTTTTTCTTTTAACATGACTAAAAGGGTGGGTTGACATTGAAGAATCTCCAGTTGAAATTTAAAAAAATATTGCACTCTGTACCTATATTTGGTTTAAAGTCTAGCATTTTGCTTAACTGCAACTTATGCCCTTATCTCAGAGATTCTAACACAATTTCAGACTTTAATTTGTTGACTGTTTTCACTTCCAGAGTGCAAACAAATAGATCTTCGTTTTCATGTTTCTGTTCTGCATGTACATTTGCTTGAATATACTTGTTTTTCTTTGACACATGTTTAAAAAGTAGTTCTTTTTAGCTAAATTCTACAAAACATATTAAAAGCAGGACAAAAGCTCCACTATTTCTGTGGTATAGAGGGATAAAGCCATGACAATGAACAGTGGCTTTAGTCCAGGAAGAGCAGGATGGGGAAAATGGGATTGAGCAGTGGATACAGGGTTACCCATCCTAGGGAGACAAGTGTTTTCAGTTAGCAGCTTGCAACCATGCAACTGGATACTTGCACAGCATTGAAAATGTCCAGGACCATGGATGAGGACTTAACTATCCCAAGTTGGCAAGAAAGAACCTCATTAGCATGTGGATGGAAGAATGCACATGTACTGTGAAGACTAGGAAGTCCTGCAGTGATGTGGGTGCTGACATAAGCAATAACAGGTGGGGTTATTGGCCTTACCAAAAAATGCCCTTATTACCAGGAAACCGGTAATGGCATAAATCACCTCCATATCTGCATGGATGATAGTTGCTCTAGACGGCTGTCATGACTGTATTGGGGTTTCCCAATATGGGAGAATGCATAGGTTCAAGACTAATAAGTGGGTGCTTTGATCATCAGCAGACATGAAGGCAAAAGGGTATACAGAAAACAACAGGTTAAAGCTTTCCTTATGGCTATTGCCACAGCTGTACATGAGGCTTGAATTTTAAGTTCTTGATATTTTCTCTGTACCTCTTAGTTCTCATTTTTCTCCATTGCAGTTACATTCTTTTTGGTTGTGTTTTTCCTATCCATTATTTTGACAACATATTCTCACTTTATTTCTTATTTTTTGCTTTTCATGACTCACATCTTATCTTTCACACACCCATTTTCTGAGTTAATTCTCTTAACTGTGAACTAGTAATTCTACTTCTAAGTCACACTGGTTATGCCCTTGTCCTAAACCAGACTAACTCCAAGGGTCCCCACCACCTAGTCTCTTCCCCATCTCAGAGTTTATAATCTTAACCTCACGGCCTCACAATGTAACCATGTTAGATTATCTACATAATATCTGTGAATGATATTTAAACAGCATGTAAAGCTCGCTGTTTTCTTGTATCTCTATGTTAATGCTATTTTCTACTGCATGTAAATGTTTTGTGTCTTTTCCTCATGTTGGAGCTTTTCTCCCCGGGCCTCTATTGAAAATGGACATGCATCCAGCTAGACTAGCCCGGTCAACAAATGTAAAATAAATAAAATAAAATAAAAATAAATAAAATAAAATACTTCCTCAGCACACATCTGGTTTACTATTAGATGTTTGAAGTGAACTCCATCGACTGCACTGTTGTCGAACACGTAAGTTTGAAAACGATAATATCGAACACCAAAAGCCAACTTAGGAACGAGTTTTAACATGGGTCGAGATAGGGGAGAGGTTTGTAGTTTGGCAATAACACTGAGCACCTATCTCAACCCATGTTAAAACCGTTCCTAGGTTGGCTTTTGGTGTTCAATATTACCGTTTTTTAATTTCCGTGTTCGACAAAAGTGCAGTCGACGGAGTTCGCTTCAAACATCTAATAGTAAACCCACACATCTATAGCTTTTAATAAAGTCAGATTTGGTTCATTTTATAGCCTGCCACTTCTTTGATTTTATATTTCATATAAGTTTCTCTGCATCTTACAAATGATTCATGTAACTCACCAAACACACGCTCAGGAATTCACTAAACTCTGTGTAGGTTTTGTGCAATGTTTATGAGCAGCGCTAATCACACATTCATGGTGCTCATCGTGCTTACGTATATACAAGCATGGTTTTGTGGGCAGCAACAGTGCTGCCACTAGGGAATTGTTCAGAGCAGTATGAGCACAGAAACAAAAAGCTTTCAAATTTGTTTAAAAGAAAACCTGCTTGATGAGATTGTGTGTAGAGTCACAATGACTACCGGGGTGAAAATATTGCAATAACAGCAATATTAACACAGTAAAGAAAAGTGTACTACATGCAATGTACACTATAACAACTATTTTGAGAATTAAATAATGGGGGGGGGGGACACAGCACAGGCAAATACAATGAAACATACACTAGGCAGGGAAAGTGTGCTGATGAAAATGGGCACAGATATGAATGAATGATAGGGATGAAGAAAGAGGAAGAGGGCATGGTAAATATAGAAATTTCCTTAAGATAGGATATGTCAATGTATGTACGCTTCCAAGACAAGTTACCATAACATTAATCACATATGCAGATAGCACAGTACACACAAGGTTACATGTCGATAGACATGAATGTTTCTTTTTTTTTTTTCAAAACAAGTTTATTGTTTTAACATATAAGAGAAATATCATAACAATTTTATACAAATAATTAAAAATAGGTATTATTATAATATTCAACAAAACAACTAAAGTATTTACAAAGACATCCACTACAATCAGATCAATTAATTAAACTAAAATACTGTGCTATTGAAATTAGAATTTTTTTAACAAATTTTGTAAATTATCCCATACAATAAAATGTGATGTTTTTCTAGTTGTTCTCATTCTAATTGTGCTTATTTCCATATGACACATTATATTCATAACATTTAATTCATTGAACGAAGGAGGTGTATCTGAAATCCAATTTCTAGTTATTATTTTCCTAGCCACTGCTAGGATAGACCATAAAAAGGGAAGCTTAATCTTTTTAACACATTGAGGTACAGGTGTGTTGAATAATATAAGAGACTTAGAAATAATGAAATTATCTGTAAAAAGAGCCTGCAAAAATTCATTAATTGACTTCCAGTATTCTTTCAACTTCATACAGTCATAAAACATATGAGCCCAGTCAGCATTAATTTCTACATTACATCTCTTACATAGATTATCTTTATTATTAATTTTATTCATCATCAAAGGTGTATAAAAGATCTATGTAAAAATTTCCATGTATAAAGTCTCCAGACAATGGAAGATGTAGTTCTATAAGCAGATTCCAATATATATTGTTTATCTTGTTGAGTTGGTGGGTCCCCATTAATAGAGGTGAAATAATTCCAGTATGAATCTACATTGTAAAAGTTTCTTGTCTGATAATTTTATGTATATATGAAAGTTTACCTTTATCAGAAACTTTATGCTGTAAATTTATTATCAAGTAATCAATCAGTTTTGGAATAGATTCTTTAACTGTTATAGACATTAGATCTATTCTATCAATGAGATGTTGTCTAAAGATCTGAACCTCTAACCAGCAAGTTTCTCTTAGATCAAATTCTTGTTTTAAGAAATCTAGATTTTTAACTTTATTATCAGATATCAGCTGATACCAGTACTTTAGATTATTATCTATAGCTAAATGAGCTCCTTCAGAAGTAGATGACATAAGCATACCCTGAGTATAAATTATAGGGAATACAATAAAATTCCATTCCCTATACTTAGGGTGCATGAATATAAAGTTACGATAACTAATAATAATATTTAATGGGTAACAGACCATATGTTTAGGTGTAATAGGTGAAGTACAAAATTCCTTTAGCAACCACAACATGGAGTTATTTATAATCATATTTTTATGTGTTAAGGAGATTTTCATGAAGTGCATACTAATTAGCTCCCAATAATCTTTCCATTTTGCGACATATGACCGATCTATTAATAAAGTAATAACTTTTATAATAGAAGAGATAATATATAAATTAAAGTCTGGAAAAGAAATACCCACTTGAGACCAGCTATTAGTATGTTTATTTAATGCAATCCTAGGTCTATTAGGTGCCCATAAGAAATTTAACATTAGTGTATTCAGTTTCTTGATAGTTATTTTTGTAGGTGAAAGTATTATTGATTGTATTAAGTATAAAATATTGGGGAATATTATCATTTTAATAATTGTAAGTCTCTCCTCCATAGTAAAAACATATTATTCCAGGTATTAAAAGATTTTGTATATTAAGAAAACAGGTATTATAGTTATTATATATAATAGATTTAATATCTTTAGATAGTATTATACCTAAATAAGTTATCTGACCTGAGTTGGGTACATATTTAGTAAAATCACTAATGAGAGTATTTTTCGTGTATATATAGGTAGTATTTTAGTTTTTCTTCATTGAATATTAAACCAGAAATACTTTTAAAATTCATCATTTTATCAAATAAAGACTGCATAGAAGAATTAGATCCTGCTGATGTAATTAGAACATCATCTGCAAAAGTTGAATTTTGATGTTGTATTTTCTTCTATTTCAAAACCCTCTATGTCAGTACTGTTTCTAATCAAATTAGCCCAAGGCTCCATTACTAAAGTGAATAATAGTGGAGAAAGTGGACATCCTTGCTTTGTACCTTTAAGAATGGGTATTTTTGTGAAACATATGTTCCTACCTTAATATAAGCCAGCGTTCCTTTGTATAAATGCTCAATTAAATTTACAAATGCATCAGAGAAATTTGTGCATTTCAGTAAGGTAAACAGATAGTCCCAACTTACTGAATCAAATGCTGAACCTATATCAAGACTAATAAGTGTTAAATCTTTCTTTTTCCTATTTGCAAAATCAATTAATGTTAAAGTTCTTCTTATATTATCAAAAGTATTTCTATTTACAATGAAGCCCGTCTGATCTATGTCTATAATGCCGGGATAATTGTCTTCAATCTATCAGCAAAAATACTCATAAACATTTTATAATCAACATTAAGTAATGAGATGGGTCGATATGAAGAACATCTAGTTGGATCTTTATTAGGTTTTAAAATTGGTGAAATAAATGTATATTGCCAAGATGGGGGGGGGGGTTATTAACTCAGTTTGGGCCAGAATAAAAACCTTATGTATTAATGAATATGTAGTTTTAGAAAGGATTTTATATATCTCTGGTATAATACCATCATTACCCGGTGCTTTGTTTGATTTAAGCTTATTTATTTGTGTAATAACTTCTGTATATGAAATACTCTTGTCCAATAGTTTAATCTGTTGTTTATTAAGCTTTTTATTCATGTTTGTGGTTATAAACTCCTTTATTTTATCTTTAGGTTCCATGTTAATGTTGTTATGGTTAATCTTGTGAAAGTGATTTCTAAATTCATCCAGTATTTCTGGTATACTAGAAACATTCTTCTTTTTCCTTAGAGAAAAGATTTCTTTGATATGGTTTTGTTTATTCAATCTTTTTGTTTTATTTTTAAGTCTATGTAAGTATTTGGGGCTTATTGAATAAGACAAAAACTTGTATTTCTCTAAAGTTATTTTAACTTTATGAGTTAAAATTTCTTTGTATTTCTCATTTAGTTTGTTTATTTCTTCAATAACTTTCTTGTCCATAATATTTTCTTTATTATTATGTTTATAAGAGTCTAGTTTACTTTGAATATCTAACAATTCCTTATCCCAAGATTTCCTTTTGTTATTATACCATCTGATACTTTGTCCATATAGATATGATTTTAAGGCATCCCAAACATAGACAATGGAGACTTCAGGAGTATTATTTATGTCTAGAAAATGTTGTACTTCTGAAAGTATATATTCTTTATAGTCTTTTAGCT